>NC_056054.1:67771931-67904431 GCF_016772045.2 Ovis aries | reverse complement strand
TGAGCCACCGGGGAAGCCTAAAAATAGAGCTACCATATGATCTA
Source organism: Ovis aries (assembly GCF_016772045.2). Taxonomy (NCBI): domain Eukaryota; kingdom Metazoa; phylum Chordata; class Mammalia; order Artiodactyla; family Bovidae; genus Ovis; species Ovis aries. Next base: position 67,904,387 of record NC_056054.1, on the reverse strand, counting down.
GCAGTCCCACTCCTAGGCATATGTTCGGAGAAAACCAGAATTTGAAAGGATGCATGCACGCATGTTCATTGCTGCACTATTCACAATAACCAGGACCTGGAAGCAACCTAAATGTCCATTGACAGAAGAATGGATAAAGAAGATGTAGTATATATACACGATAGAATGTTACTCAGCCATAAAAAGGAGCGAAATTGTGTCATTTGCAGATGCATGGATAGATCTAGACATTGTCGTACAGAATGAGTAAGTCAGAACAAGAAAAACGAATATTGTGTAATATCACTTATATGTGGAATCTAGAAAAATGCTACAGATGAACTTATCTGTAAAGCAGAAACAGAGCCACAGATGTAGAGAACAAACATCAAGGGGGGGAAGAGGGTGGGATGAACTGGGAGACTGGACTGACATACCCACACAATTATATATAAAATAGATAACAGGTGAGAACCTACTATTATAGCACAGGAAACTGTACTAATTGCACTAAGTGAGCTAAGTGGGAAGGAAATCTAAAAAACGGTGGACGATTTCATACATATAACTGACTCACTTTGCTGCATAGCAGAAACTAACACAGCATTGTAAAGCAACCATACTCCAATTGAAAAAAAAAAGTATAAACTACGACTGGGGCATGACTGTGTAAGTGTGACAAAAATTGTGAGGGTTTGGGGACAGCTGGTTTTGAGAGTGAGAGAAAAGTAGAAAGGCACTGCCAGTTTTCAAGCCTGGACTGTTGAGAAGGTGATACCACTAGTCAAATAAGAAACACAGGTAAATTCATGGAGATAATTGGGCATATTAATACCCACCACCTCCTGTGTGCAAAGGATATCCAGAGGGCTTGGAAAACAAAGTGCCAAATAAATGTAAGATGATATCTTAACCTGTGCATTCTGAGGGAGCTGTCTGGAATGTTCCTCCCTGATGGCAGGGACCAGAGCTGGCTTACTTCCCACTGGATACTCAGAGTCTGGAGAGAGGCCAATGAATATGAGCACAAAAGGTTCCAAAAGTCCTTAAAAAAGAAACCTGTTAAACTTTGTTTAACCCAGGATTTCATTTGGTCCAGAACTTTCTTGATGAAGCTATCCTATAAATGTCTCACAGAGAATTCTCCAGAACACGCTTTGAGAAATATTGCCTTAGGCTAATATATGATTAATGATTAGATGAGTAAGATGAACATTCTAAAGAGAGAAGGGGGTTGGGGTCTATGTCTGTCTGTCTGTCTATCTCTTTTCCATCTAACAGAACTAACTGCAGTGAGATCTTCAGAAGGAGTGTCCCTTGGCAAAAGCATAACCACAAAGAAGGATGAATGGCTGACCTTTCCCTCTCACCTGATCACAGGTTTTAAAAGACTCACCATCAATTTTAAAATGTGTCTTTAAAGCTCTAAATATGGCCCTAGGACTTTACTCTTCAGACTCAGGTTCAAGATAATAGTCACAAGCATGTGCTGGAGGCAATTTTGAGCACTTTAAAAGCTTCATTTAGTTTTCAAATGTTTATCAATGCTCCCGGCACCCTGGAAGGCCAAGAGAGACTTTCAGAGTTCAATAGAAATGTAGAGAAAGGAATGGGGCATAGTGTTTAATTTTTTTTTTTTAAAATATATGCTACTGGTTCTGTTATAGAGGAAAAAATGCAGCATGCACACGCTGCAGAATTTATATATTGTCTATTGTTTGGCACCTCTGTGAGGGATGGGTAATATACAGAGAGAGAATATCAATGCAGCAAATATCAGGGATGTTTATTCCTTTCTAAGGAGAGATTTTAAGAAGGAAAGAAATACTCTCCTTATTTATTGCAGCATAACCTTCTTTATTTTTAAAAGAAGGCCCCACTGAAAAATTTTAAGACATTTTAGTAATCTCTGCTTTATAGTATGTCTGTCATTACTATAATACCTGTATTACATAGGCCTTGTTTTATAATAATCCAGCCTGGAGTCAAGCCTTCGATGTTTCCCTGTTATACTAAAGCACATGTCCTTTTACTGCTTATTTAATAACTAGTGGCCATGCCTGCTTCTTGTCAAAAAAGACTCTTACTTCATGAATGATTAAAGCGCTAGAAACCCAAGATTTATGGCTCTCTTGCTCAGAATGCTCATGCGGCTCTTGTCTGATTAAAGATACCTATCATTGAACATATTTCATTACAGTGTAATTCTTGGGTTACCAAGGTAACATTCAGGTTAATCAGCTGCACCACACTTTGCTTAATTGAGGGAGAGCACTTCAGCTCCCACTTCAGTCCATGAGAGACAGCAGTCTGGTGCTTTTGGTTTTTTTCAGTCTGACATTTGGAGGCTCTTTCAGATGCTCTTGACTTCAGAACTGTTTCCCTTTCTGGCCCTAACACATGGTGCTATGCCCTCACATTGGCTGTTCTTAAAGAACTAGGTTTTACAAAGGTCGTTTCCCTATTTGTTATGTGTAAATAGGATCACACTATTATGTATTGTTCTCTGGAATTATAGTAAGATGGTTGAAATTATAGTTTTGTATATTAATGTCAGCACGTTGGAACGTATTTCCTATTTTCTCTTCTCAGTTTTCTGAGTGCCTGACCACCTGAGTTATGTGAACAAAAAATTTTATTTGAAGTTGGGGGTTGAGAAGACTAGGCTTAACTTTCTAACTTTATTGGGCATAGTGAAATGTTTGTGTCATTTGACTTTTCCCCTTTCTTACTACTTCATTTTTCTCTGAAAAAAGTGCAAGAACTCCTCTGGTCAGCTTCTACTTGCTGCACTGAGTCAGACACTAGATAGCATCAACTAAAGTGAAAATGCATGGCTGAGGATAGCTGTTGGAAACAGATGTATGGACTATTTAGTATCCAAAGTCAAGAGCCATTGTGTGAGAACCAGTCTGTGAGACCATGTAAAAGCAAGACCCCTAAAAATTACTTTATATCTGCCCATGCTGCTGAAATTCAATTAGGTGAGTTTGGGTCTTGACTAAAGAAAATTCAAAATCATTAGAGGGCTGAAAAATGATTCCACTGTTTTGTATTCTCTAGGGGTTGTAGTTTTTTCTCATCAATAAATAAGGATATTAGGCCTTTTAATGTAATATTTTGGAGAAGGCAATGGCAACCCACTCCAGTACTCTTGCCTGGAAAATCCCATGGGCGGAGGAGCCTGGTAGGCTGCAGTCCATGGGGTCGCTAAGAGGTGGACAAGACTGAGTGACTTCACTTTCACTTTTCACTTTCATGCATTGGAGAAGGAAATGGCAGCACACTCCATTGTTCTTGCCTGGAGAATTCCAGGGACGAGGGAGCCTGGTGGGCTGCCGTCTATGGGGTTGCACAGAGTTGGACATGACTGAAGTGACTTAGCAGCAATGTAATATTTGCTATAAATATATCCCTAGTTTGCTATTTACTTTTCAGTTCTGATTATCTTGAGTATATGTAGTTAAATCAGATGGTTTTTACTTTGTGATTTCTTTTACTGTCTTAAGCATTCTCTAAAACTTTGATATTTGATACTATTTAAAGATTTTGATAGATTATTTTTAAAAACAACTGAACCTTTAAAATTCAACTGGAATTTAAGCGGGTACATGAGACAAGATAATGACTAAATTGGTTTCTTTTCCTGATGGATAATAGCTCTGTTTATCAAGACAGTATTCCTCTCCTCTACTGACTTTTGACTTTTTCTTCCATCATATATCATATATTCACATGATTTATTTCTGAGCTATTTTGTTATTGACTTTTCAGTCTATTCTTATGCTATAATCATACCTTTTAATTAGTATTAGTAATTGGTAATAATTAGAACCCAGGTCTTCTTCATTGCAGGCGAATTCTTTACCAGCTGAGCCACCAGGGAAACCCATGGAAGTGTTAGTCACTCAGTCATGTCCAACTCTTTTCCACCTTATGGACTGTAGCCCACCAGTCTCCTCTGTCCATGGAATTCTCCAGACAAGAATATTGGAGTGGGTTGCCAGTTCCTTCTCTAGGGGATCTTCCCAACCCAGGGATTGAACCCAGTCTCCTGCATCACAGGCAGATTCTTCACCATCTGAGCCTAAAGGTCTAGATGTAATAATTAGAATTCAGTAGGATTAGCACTCCACCAAAAATGAGGATTCTTTGGTGTTGTAGATAGCAAGTAAGCCTTTAAATTATAATTTTATTATTAACTTATGAAATGGTATCTTATGAACCTATTTGCCTTTAAATATATATGTAGGTTCCAAAGTATAAAAAACATATTCATTCAGATTTAGACTATATTTGAAGAATTGCTTTTCTGTTTATTTCAAAACTTCTCAAAATTATATCCAGTACATATACATCCATGCCATGAAACCTGGTTTGGAGAAATCTTCTCTGATCTAAAAATAAGCTGCCATTAAACCCAGGCACAAAACAAAGCAGAAAAGATTAAAAATGGAAAATGCTACCACTTTATACTCAAGTATTATTAAGGCAATTATGGACATCCTTGGGCAATAAATAAGATCATGCTTCTCTCTTGCCCTCTTTTCCCAGTCCCTTCCCCCTTTAAAAAATACCTTTAAGCATAATTAATGATACATTTTATTCAAGGTATAAATTATATATCATCCCAACAGTCATGATTCTATCAATTACTGTGAATTGAGAATGTAGATCTCTCTGACTTAATATCATCCTTGTGTACCTACTTTCTTATACATGTTATAGGAGACGTAAACAATCTATTTTATTCTAAAAGCACAAGCTGCTCTGGATTGATTACTCTGTCTACCAGAATTTAGCTGCTTTCAAATAAGGATATTTAGTTAGATATAATCTATGCAGCTTTTTTTCCCATTCTAAGAATTAGCATTTAATCTCTGTTTAGCTGAAATTTAGTTAGCAATGTCGACACCTCTGCATTTTAAGACTGGGATTTCTTTGTGGGACACAATTCCTTTCAATCAACTTAATATCCCATCTTGGTCTCTAAGGGACAATAATTGAGTTTAGGCTAGTTTTAAATAGCGATAAGGACAGGGAACACAGATGGGTATTTCATTGATTAACACTAACCCTGCCCTAAGGCCCCAGTGTCAGGCATTAGATTAGGACATTACGAGGAGAATGACAGAGTTTTGGTACTTTATTCCTCTCAATAACATTCTTTCACATATTAAGTTTATCCCCCCCTAGGTAGCTACTTTATCATGCAGAAGGCCTTAATCCACTGATGCGACTCTCTCTGCTCTCACTTTGATGCAGCGTCTGTTTACAAGAGTAATGCGGCCTGTGTAAGACAAAGTACTCAGGACAAGGACAACTGAATAAGCTTTTAGATGCACAGTGATCCGACCTCAAAACAAAACAAAGCAAAACCCACACCGCTCACAAACACACACACAAACACGGAGGCAAACCCACAAGCACAGGCACGCCTGCACGTACAAACGCCAACAAAACTGAGGCTTTTTTGGAAATGCAATTACGGTGCTTGCATCCTGAAGAATCAGACATTAGGATTTCATCAAGAAGACCCTACGTTACTGATCTCCTTGTTTGGCACTTTATCTTTTCTTCACCTTTGACCCTTCTTTCAGGCTCTCTTCAAGGCATCATGAACGTAAGCCCTTGGGGTGTTCTTTTAGAAGTAGGATTGCTGCCATCCCCTCTGGTGAATTGAAGCAGCTGCCGGAATCAGTGACAAGGTTGGGTCCAGACTTGGTATCCCGGCTGGGAAAGAGATTATGGGTCAGTCCCCAGTGCTAGGATACAAAAGATTCAAGCAGTTCAGGATTTTTTGGATATCCGAAAAAGATTTCATGAAATTTGTAAAGATCTAACAGTGCATCGCAGATTTCATGTGGTCTAAACAGCTTATACGAAGTCAAACACCCGGCAGTCAGTAAATGGTGTTTTCACAGCTATGCAGTTTTTCCAAGATTGAACAGGCCTGAAATAGTTTAATTCCACCAAATTGTGTGGTTGCTGGAAGAAGCCAGTGGTGGTCTTTTACTTTTAATTGTTAATGGGTATCCTAAGTTTAGAACACCCCCTGTTTATATGCTCATCTTAGTAAATTTAGATAATCAGGCAGCGACTTTATTCTTCAAAGCACTAGTAAGTTATAAGGTTAGGTACTATAGGAAGTATAAATTCTGTAGGAAATAAATTTATTAAAATAAAAATTTATTTAAATGAAATATTTTCCCCATAAAAGGAATAAACTGTACCTTAAAAGACTTATATTTTATCTTTTGTCATCATCTCGTCTCTCACCAAAATCTCAAGAGAAAATCTTTGAGATTGACCTAAGGTTGAAAGTTTTTTTTAAAAAAAATTGTAATATTCTTACCTAAATGTAATTATGAAGAGATATATTGTAATTCCATGTTGAATTTGTACATTTCTGATTATCCAAAATACAATCTGTCAAAATCGTCAGCATTTTGAAGGGAGAAAATTAAGGATATTTATTACTCATGCCTTTCTCTTTCTTTTCCTTCATCTTCTTTTCCTCCAGAAATTTTTAATAGAAATCCACAAAATGATTGATATTGTGATCCCTGTGTATTGAAGACAGTAAATAATAAATAAGCAAAAAGCAGGAAAGATTTATTTTTAAAAGGCAGAATATTTGGCATGACCTGCACATTCGCATCAGACTGTTGGAATGGCCAAACAAGTCCTCTGGCGTTGACCATTGCTGCAGTCAGGGCAAGCAAACGTTACCCTGTACTTTCACAGGGCATCATTGCCGTCCTAAAATTGGCTCCTTAAGGACAGTGGCATGTTTTTGTTTGCTCTTCAGAGCTGATCGTATGTTCTGGAAGCCAACACTGATGATTCATATTTATTTTTCAGTTAGTTGGAACCATGCTAACTCATGTTTGGATCAAGTCTACAAAAATCCACTGGGGACACTAGCATAGTGTATACGCGTACAGAGCACCAACTCTGGAGCTTCCTACCAAGAATACCTCTTCATCTAGGCCAGGACATGCATCATTTCAGAGATTTACAAAGCTACCAGAGAACTTAAAGATTCTCTGGTTTTGTGGTTCCTAAATTTTCATCAATCAAGACCTCTTTTATTATTATATCTTTATGGTACCCATGGTTTGAAAGATTGGAAATATGTAACTTATGAGTTTGGTTTCCTTTAGGCTAAAAGAGAATTGCAGTTCATTCAGGAACAGTCATCTGTTTGGGATGTTGATTCTTGGAGATTTTTGTGGTCCCATTTTTGGGTACCTGTGATATCAGGTGACCTTGTTCTATCCATGAAGGATTCGCACTTACCTAGGGCCCTCCTCCCCCCAGCGCCTTCCCCTCAAGATCACAGAGTTCGTTTGGAGCAGAATAGAAACTGGGCTCTGCATAGAAATGAATTGTCTAGTAAGTCTAATCAAAGTTCTTCGGAGAACAGGTAAAAAATGGGATGGTTTTTCACCTCTGGACAAGTGGAATCCATCTAAAGGCAAATGTATTTTAATATACAATTAGTCTTTTCTTTCAGATGTTGTTTGGGAAACTCTTAATGACTAAATTCTTACACCAACAATCACACCAAAGAAAAGCATTGTGTACTCTTTAACACACTCTCACGAGAGTTTCATCATTATGAAGAGTGGCTGTTATGACATTCATATGAGTCTGACCTGAGTTAGCAAAAGCCAGGAAAATCGACTAAAGAGGAAAATTTGACCTCACATTTTGTGTTCCCACAGGGGCTTCCTGGAGCCTCGGGGCAGCCCGAAGCTGACATGTGGCTCATCTCTGACACGATTTTGAAATAAAATGAGGTGGATGCTGAAGCTCAATCCTTCCAAAAAAAAAAAAAAGAAGAAATCACAGAGTGTCCCTTTGGTCCATTCAAGTTCCCACCTAAGCTCATGCTTTCATGCCATTTGAGTCCTAAATGAAAGCTACTATATAATGAGGCAAAACTCTGATGTGGAAAATGAGGCCGTTGATTTGAATTCTTAGGTTAGATTTTTTTTTTTTTTTCCTAAAGTAATAATTTGCTCATCTTGTGCTGGTGGATTTGGTCTCTTGCATTTTCTGAATGTCCAGGAAAAGTTAGCTCAAGTTTTGCTCCCTCTGCCATTAACAGATGGCACGCAGATCTAAGCATAAGCTGTGGCTCCCGGGCCACAGGCAAAGGGTGAGGGCCGCTCCCCTGTGGACACCCTCAAAAGGCCCTAAGCTTGAGTAGCACAAATGAAAAGGTCTAGTGCTGGTGTTAATTACGCAGAAACCACACAGAAAGTGTTGGCTGTTACTGAGTTGAGAGGTTGGGCATCTCTTCTTCCCCAGATAAAAGGCTTGATATGAAAACATTTTGCAGAGGACAATGAAGTGAAGATTAGCATAATCTTCTGCAGTATCCTCAGTAAGCTATCCATGAGTGAGTTGCTTTTTTCTCATTCCTCCGGCTCTAATGTCTGGATTTAAGGAATGGTATTGTTAAAAGTAGGCTTTGTCCTTGGAGCCTGACAGTTGTGTTTTTCCCGCCTTCATGTGATCATCCTAGTTGCTAGTCCCCTGCTCGCTGGCTAAGCAGACAATGGAAGGAAAAATGAAGTGTTAGTTCATTGACAGAACCTCTATGTGCTATGTTATTCTTAATCCGGACTCTTCAGTGTTTTTTTTTTTTTTTCTTTTCTTTTTTGTTTTTTCTCTCTTTTCTTTTTTTTTTTCTCTCTTTTTTAAGCATTCTCTCACCCATGCACCCTGCTTAAATAGGGGAAAGTCCATTTAATACCATCCTGAGGGAAATGTAGAACAAGTAACACTGAACTTTGGAGCTTTAGGCAGCTTTAAATAAAAAATATTCAAATTGTGTTGTTTTCTCTGTACTTCAACCGGAACATTAAACTGCCACCTGTTCTTACATTTTATATCAAAATGTGAGTAGCTGTTAAAGTGGCTATTCAGATGTATGAAACTAAAAGCCTCAAGTGCTACGGTTTTTCTCGGGGAGAATTTAACTACTTGCACAGTGCAGCTTAATGCAGTTCTCTCGGGGGCTGGTCCGGTGGCTAATGCCCTCATGTGCTGACCACTTTGATCCTGGCTGCCCCGTTTTAAGTCTTGCTATGACTGGTTAAGCTAGTGCTCTGCAACCCCGGGGATAACTTGAGGGTTCTGAAAGTCACGAGGCACAGTCCCCAAGATCAAAATATAAAAATAGGTCTGGGGTCAGGGAACTCGACAGGCCCCCGGAAGCTCTTCACTTCTCCAGCTGGAGCCTGTCTCTTATGTATTTAGAATTCGTCATTAGGATTCTGACAAAGAAGTGCAGTATGGGATTGCTGCGGGGCAGGCTCTTTGAATCCTCTTCCTGATAAAAAAAGAAAAACCCATCTTCTGACTGCTGACAGGAGATAAGGCAAGTACAAGGAACGCATTAAAAAGCAGCTTATATCTATTGATGGCTGAAGAAAGGTTAGGATGGCTGAGTTTTAAGTTTGGGTGAAAACTTGAGAGTTTATTTGCCATACAAGATGAGTTTGGGGAGTCACAGGTGGTTTCTAAAGGCCTGGAGAGCCCCTTAATATCTTGAAAGCCTGTGTCAGATAATTTGTCGACCTTCCCAAAGTTCCATCAAGGACAATTTTGACACGGATTCCACCCTGGACCTAGACTTTCTACCTGTTCTACTGCCCATATTTGACTCACCAGACTTGGCTAAGATTTTCTTTCCTTATAGGAATCCTTAGAATAAATTTGATTTTCTTTCATTGAGGCAGTTCTTCCACTTCAGTCTGTATTCCAAATTGAGGTCAACACTTGATGCAACCAAAATCAGCTGGGCCTGTTTCAGTGGCCAGAGGTGACTATGTCACTATGGTGTGACATCAAACAAGAAAGGGACTTTATATGTCACCGATAGTTGCTGTACCATGATACCAAAGTATGACTTGGAACCAAAGATCCAGCCAGATCACTCCACCAGGAGATCTGATGATTCGTGTGGTCAAGTGAAAGGAGCTCTTGATGTGGAGCTGACACACTTGTGAGTTCCAGCCCTGCTCTTGGCTGCTGGGTGACCAGACTTCTGAGAATATCCTTCTGTTATCTGTGCGGCAGTCGTTGCAGTGGCAACTCCACAGTCCTGTTGAGAGGATTAGCGGAGATGATGTCTCTTAGAGCGATTGGTACACTGTTAATCTTCACACCTACAAAAGGTGTCATTATGGTTCTTTTAGAAAGTTTCCCACTGAACATTGACTCATTTAACAAATATTCTTGAATGCTTACTATGTGCACACACTCTGAACTTAGGAAGATTACAAAGACCAATAAGGCACAGTCCTTGCCCTCAAGAAGTCAGAATCTAGCAAGAGGCAGATGAAACCAACCAACCAACAACCAAAACCAAACCAAACCAACTAGTACCTGGGACTACTATAAGTTTATGAAACTCTAACCCTTCTAACAAGTTTTGGTGAAAAACTTGACTATGTACACTGCACTGTGCTGAATAATTTGTGGTGGTGGGAAATTACTGAGAAGTATGATGTAGTCATATATACTTTATAGTCTATTTGGGGAGGTAAGACATATATGCATGAATTCCTCTACCTACTAACATAAGACAGTAAAAGATAAGTGCCAAATGAACAAAGTGCAGAATAAATTCAAAAAAAGATATCCATAATTCCCAGAGAAGGTGGAGTTTGATTTGGCCAAGTCTGAGAACGTTTAGAACTCTCATAGCACTTAATTTTATCTCCTTGAGGCACTTTCTCTGTCTACTGTATGTTCATTATAAATAACATTATCCTATTACTGCTCCTAGGAAGCTCCCTGAAAGCAGATTCTTATCTTACTCTTTTTTTATGTTTTGTGATGCTTACTAAAATGTCTCGCACAGAGTAGACACTCAAATGATGTTTGTTCAATGAATATAGGTTAGAGGGATGATTTAATAGTGTGTAGACAGGGATACCAGAGACCTTATTTCCATTTATGTATCCTCAAATCATTATTCTAGTTCACCTTGGTATCTTTCAACACATCCAGCAGCTTTGAATGAGTAAGTACATGAATTTTGAATGAACACACCTGGAACTTCTTTCTCTCCACAGCCTAACCAAATGCCTTGCCTACGCCACTTTTACATCTCTTGAAATCTGGCTTCCTTAGTGAAACGAAGCCTTTTACTCTGGACCAGAAAAGTGCTCACATTCCTTTGACACTCCCCACCCTTCTCCCCATAGGCAGAGGGAGAAAACGCAAGAGGGATTCTTCTGCTCTTTTCTGGTTTTCATTTCTCAAAGAAACATTTTCCAAGGTATTATCTCTGATCTCAATTCCAGTTTTATCTCTAAAATACTTTGATTTACTTTACCTAAGTAGGGACTTATGTAGTGGGTCAGAGTCCCCATCTCGGAGCTTTTCAAGGTGCTGATGGGTGATTCTAAATTCCTGGAGGTCACTAGGGCCGTGTAATTTACTTGGGATAAAAAAAGCTCAATGCTTAGTGCAGTTAGAAACTTAATGTTTTTAAATAATAAAATGAGTCATTTAATCAGTTCTTCCTGAACATTTTTGAGAGTGTTAAACTTTTGACATTGCTGTAGCTTGAAAAGTTTAGCATTTTGTTTGTTTCTTTTTGTTGTTGCTGGAAACCTGCTGTGGTGTTAGCAGTGTGAATAGTTGACCACATCTTGCTGTTCTTTTCAAAACCTCTCTGTGAATGGGAGTGGGAGGTTGTTGGGTGATACGAAGTGTGCGTAGTATGCTAATGGCATGGAATCTTCTAGAATTATTTTGGAGTGGTTTGTTAAGATGGTTTATTATTTCCCTATTTCTTTCTTCCTTCAAGTTATTCTACATGACCAACCTAAAGCAAGATGCCAGGCCGGAAGTGACTAATGCAAACAACTCATGCTAACCAGTGGCCTGCAGTGGCTCACTCAGAACTCGGGAAACACTTTTCTTTGAGTGCCACTGCTCTGCTGTGACCGTCAGTTCTATTGCAGCCTTTGCTATTTCTGTAATATAAAAATGTCTCTATATTTCTGTTTTATTTCTCTCATATTTCTGTTGTGTCTAGGATACTATATTTTATCATATTTGATTTTCTTAAAAAAAGCTCTAAGTTATCGGTAACATATGTTAATCATATCAACGCTGAACGGTGGTCACTCAAGTCTGAAGCAGTGGACATTATTTTGAGGGGAAAAGAGCAAATATCCAGCATGACTGGTTCCAAACTCCCTGGTGGGTCTAAGAACTCTGTAATGCTGTGATGGAACCCCCAGGAGATGGCAAGATAATATTTAGCTGAGAAAGAAAGGCAGTTAAGCACTGGGTAAAGGAAAAGGGGAAAAATAATGCTGCAAAAAGAGAGCTTGAGGAAGCATTTAAACACTTGAGAATTTTCATAGGCCCGCTATGATGCAGGTCACTAGAATGCCTTCACTGTCACTGAGGATCTACTGCTTTCGGACCGCAGGCAAGGAGGCCTGGGCCACAGGAATTTTGGACACTATTAAAAATAAGTGAAAGTCAGTAGGATCAAAACAACATCCTAGAATCATTGTTAGGCAGTTACTACTTATCTAGTTTGGGTAGAGCGGTAATCTCACTTTTGGGGATGGCTCAGGGCAGAGGTGTTGTAAACCCACGCATGTTGTCAGCTGTGCCTTTGCCACACAGGATCCCTTGAGATTAAATTTTGCCACACATGATCACTTAAGGTTTAGTTTATCACTCAGAATGTGGGTGGGTTTATTAATTTGATTGGAATAAGGGAGCTTAAAGTACATTGATGATGGTGATAGAATACAGTTCTACTTTAAATAATCTAAACAGTATGCTAACTTTTAAAAGACTTGGAGATTTAGAAGGTGAATTGGATGAGTAATTAGTTCAAAACAGTAAGCCCTAAGGGCAGGAGCTGACCCTCATCCATATTTGTACCTCTAGCCTAGAGCACAGGTCCAACACAGAGAAGATGCCCTCCAAATACTCAGTAATTTATGTTAAATTTATCTGTCTTAATTTTAACAGAAACATACCTAGAGGAAAACTGATATGACTCCCCATCTGACAAAAAGTGACTTGTTTTGGTGAACTTAGCATTTGGATATTTTGGTGCTTTTTACCAATGGGTTATAAGTAGTTGACTTGAGAACATGATGTTTGCACTCTCGTTTGAAATTATCACCATTAAGTACATGCCTTTGGTAAAGAATCCACCTGCAATGCGGGATACCTGGGTTTGATCCCTGAGTTGGGAGGATCCCCTGGAGAAGGGAAAGGCTACCCACTCCAGTATTCTGGCCTAGAGAATTCCACAGACTGTATAGTCCACGGGGTTCCAAAGAGTCAGACATGACTGAATGACTTTCACTTTCACTTTGATTAAGGCATAGATTTTAGAAGGCTTTTGTTAAAATGCACGTGTCATCTGCGATGGGCATAAATTAACCTATGCATATTCTATAAAGATTAAGTAACAGCAATTCCTTGAGTGAGCAGCACCTGAACAGATGGGTTTTGACTGGAGCTATGGGTGAAGAAAGGAGACATGAGATGTGTGGTACCATCCACCTTGAAAGTCACTGCATTAGGCAACCAGGATACAGACTTGGATGATATAAGGGGTAGGTTTGGGATGCTACCTACCTCAGGGTCTGTTTACCCTTTTGATGCTGTGCAATCATGATGTCGACCTTGTAGCATGAATTCTAAGAACCTAACAGACTTGTCCTTAAACCTACTCCACCACTTTTGATCTTGTTTGTGCTAAATTCAGTAATTTTGACTTTTCCCATAGAATAAGGGGAGATGAGTCAGACCAGGCACCAGCCCAACGATATCCCAGTCAAGTTGGTTGTGTGTTGTTCTCAGTGACTCTGTGTCTTCCTATTTTGGTGAAATGCCATGGAAAAAAGCTGTTATAACACCTATTACAGCATTTCCAGAGTGGCCCAGCAGGAGAAAAAACATTCAAGAGAGAGAGATTGGAATGTAGAGACAAAATAGCTGGGTCTAAGAAGGGTGGTAGACAAATGGGGCAAACAGGAGCTAAATGTAGCAGTTATGTGGAGATCATAGTGCTTGTGCTGAACTTTGAATTTCCCACCCTTGCCAGCATAGTGACATTTTGTGGTCTGTCAAACGTGTGAGAGGCAGTAGGGGACGATGTGGTTTGAACCTGACATGGGAACAGTTAAGACTGTACACTCACTGAAGACTTGAAGAATTTTAAATAGTCACTATAATGCCTACAAGCTGAAAGGTTATGCTTTCTTCCAATTCTCCCTCCTCTTGAGGTCTGATGGACTCATAGCATGATTGAAAGTGTGCACTTTCTCTGTTACAGATTGCTTTACCAATGGAGGAGAAGAGTGGACTGCTCTGAGCAGGTATTTGTTGACCATCTCTCTAGTTCTGCATCATGAAGGAGGGCAGAAGTCTCACTGCTCTCCAGTTAAGGTGGTGTGGTGTTAGGGAAAGAGCAATGAGTATGGAGCGTGGAGGTCGGCTTTGATTCCCAGCTCTCCCCTTAATGAATACTGTCATGTCAGTAACACCTTTAGCCTCTGTTTCCTCATCTGTGAAATCCACAAAGTTCAACACAATATATCTACCTCAATGTGCTCTAATGGAGATAAAGTCAGATTATATGTATGAATGTGCTGAAATATCTCACAACTATAGTATTATTTTTATTTGCAAGACTGATGTGCATGAAAGAAAAACTAATGCTTTTTATACAGTGTGTATAATTAGGTATTTAATGTAGTTAGGTATTGTAGTAAGTGCAGGAAGAAGTCAGAATAGGGAGATGTTGGTATGAATTGCAGAGGCCCAGAAAGTTTCTAGATTATTTCCATTTGCTTCCTGCACTTATTCATTCCGAATGTCTTCTTACCCTTGAACAAAGCAGACATAGTTAGCACTGGCTGCCTTTGTTCCCTGACAGTAGTTAAAGCTTCAATTAGGCTGGTATCCATTGAAAGTTGACATACCCATTTCTTTTACGTATTTGTACAGACATAGAAGCAAGTCTGTATTTGGGTTGTGTTTTGGCAGGGTTTGAAGTCATGTTCAAAGATCGAAAAGAATTGAATGACTGAGGACACAGACTAGAATTCTAACCTTCAGTTTATGTGCAAAATCAAAAACATGCAAAGTTTGTGGTATCTGAGCTTCATCTGATCGTTCGAACATGAAAGTATAAAAAGAAGGCCCAGAAATAGGAGTCTTGTCAGTTTGAATGTTAGTTAAATAAGTACATAAGATAAACAGTTCATGGAAGGTTATGCAGCTGAATTTTCAATCAGAATGCACAGGAGACTGTTGCAGTACCGTATCCTAATAACCAGAGCCTACTGGGTTTGTTGCTATCCTGCTTAGGCAGACAAGGTTGTGAGTTTTAATGCTGGGAGCCTTAGTACGCCTTCATCTTCCTCTCTTTAAACTTTGTTAGATGTGCTGACTCACACCCCATTCTTCCTTGCCTTAATATTGTTTAAAAGAAGTGGGTAACAATGCCTCAGTTCAGCCACCCCTCTGCTTTCCTGTTATTGCTCCCATGATGAATTTTCTACCGTGAGTGCTAGAATCAGCTGGACTTCTTGGACTCTTCTTATCTTCTTAGGGAGAAGAGGGAAATAAAGTGAAGGTTCCTGGTGGTCACGGAGTAGGAAAGGATCTGGTGCTGTGTTGTGCTTAGTTGCTCAGTCATGCTGGACTCTTTGCGACCCCATGGAGGAGTCAGGCTCCTCTGTCCTTGGAGATTCTCCAGGCAAGAATACTGGAGTGGGTTGCCATGCCCTCCTCCACGGGATCTTCCCAACCCAGGGATTGAACCCAGATCTCCCACACTGCAGGCATATTCTTCACTGTCTGAGCCACCAGGGAAGCCTAAGAATACTGGAGTGGGTAGCCTATCCCTTCTCCAGGGGAACATCCTGACCCAGAAGTCAAACTGGCTCCCCTGCATTGCAGGTGAATTCTTTACCAGCTGAACTACCAAAGGATCTGGACCCCGGGTATTTGTGAACCAAATGTGAAGAGTCCTGAGACCCATTCTTTTCTTATACTCTCCATAATAATAGCAGAGATCGTCTACAGTGGTGTGCTTAAGTCCACTGATTTTTGGATAGGAGGTTTGTGTGGATGTTTGTGGAGTGGGGCAGTATGTGGAGTGGGGAAAAGCAATGGCTCGAGAGTCTAACAGACCTGAATTTTGAATCTTGTTTCTTTCACTTGCTCGTTGCCTGAGTGTGGGAAACTTATTTCACCCTCTGTGAGTTTATTCCATTTTTACAGCAGAAGCAACTTAAGATCTACTATTTATGGTTGTTGTAAGAGTTCAGTAGTGTGATGTTGCTGAAGAGCTTCGAGAATTCACTGCTTGTCACAGATTCAGCACTCAGTGAGTGGCTGCTTGTCAGTCACGTTCACCATCGTAATCATGTATAAATGGAGAATTCGAGCCTACTGCATTTTCTCAGTTTTACTTTGAGTTCTTCACTTTTGCCTTATCAGGATCTGGTAACAGCATCCCCCAGGAATGAGTCTGTGCTGATTTCAGAACACAAGCGCTGAGGTCCTGCTTCGGTGGCTTTGACCACTGCCTTATACTACAGTGACATCTTCTTCCCTGCCTCTGGCCTGGCCCAGTCTTTATCTTTGTTCTTATTTTTGCTCTCTATCTATCCTTTCTACCCTTCTATCTTTACGTACATGCTCTATTAATTCAAATGCCACTATTATGAATGTGCAAAGAAAAGGAATACAAAGTCAAATAATAGGGAACCCCCCCCAAAAAAAACCCTACAGTGAAATAACCATAACAAACAAAACTTTCCCAAGCACCAAAATGTTTAATAAAAAGACTGCATAAATTATCTGTTTTATTTTTCTGTGTTAAGTTCTTTCATGCCTTTGATATTAACAAAGTGAACATCTGCTTCAAAAATTTCTATGCTGTGTTGGTGTCCTAAATATCCATATTATTATAATACGCATTCAGATATACACACACAAACATATACATTCAAAAAACAGTGATGAAAGGAAGGCACAGTAAGAACTTATATTAAAAGAATAAAAAAGTAGCTGAACTATACCTAAAATATGCACCAATTGTTGAATCCGCTTCTAATCCTGCCCCAACTGTGAAGGGATTGCCCATTCTCTAGACATGTGTAGAGACTAGCAAATTAGTGGAACAGCTGCCTAAGTGTGGTGTTCTTTAGATAATGTGATTTTAAAGAGTTTCAGTAAATATCAGTTATAAATGAGAGGTTCGGGTTGCAAATATTAGACCCAAATGCTGTAGAATGCACAAGTTGGAAGAGACGTGATAGATGTTTTAGCCCAATCACCTGTTGTTTTGTCTGAATCATTGTTTTGATAATATTTTTGCCACATGATTGGTTAGCCTATGCTGGCACACCTTTAGTGATGGGGAACTCGTTGCCTTCCTAGGAAGCTCCTTCCATTCTTAGGCGATTGTGATGATTAGAAAGCTCTTATATACTGAGACAATGTTGTATTCTCCAGGGATTCTTGTTCTAACTAAGGCATAGATTTTTTTTCTCTACAGGTTTATTGAGGTATAACTTTTAAACCGTAAAATTTGATCATGATGTTAAAATTCGATGATTTTAGTAAATAGGTTAAAAATTGTACAGCCATCATCACAATCTGGTTTTAGGGGGGGGATGGAGTTGTTCAACCATCACCTGCTAAAATCCGCCCATGCCTGGCTGAGATCAATCCTTACTTCCATCCCCAGCCCTGGGGAACCACTGATGTGCTTTTTGTCTCTGTTGTTTTGTGATGACTAGCCATTTTGCATAAGTGGAATATACAACCTATAGGCGTTTGTGCCTGGCTTTTGTCATTCAGCATAATGTTTCTGTGGTTTACCTATATTGTTACATTTAACAGTGGTAGCAGTGTAGTTCATTCTGTATTGTTACTGGGTGGCATTTTATTCTACAGATGTACCACATTTTATTTCTCCATTCACTAGTTGATGGATATTTTGGATATGCTTAGTGTTTGCCTATTTTAAATCCTGCTGCTATGAATATTCATGTAAATAGCTCTGTGTATACATTCATTTTGATTTCTCTTTGGTAGATGCCCGGGAATGGAATTGCTCTTGCATGGTTAATTTAGGTTTAACTTAAGGAAAAAATTAACTTCCAAACTGCTTTCCAAATTGGTGATGCCACTTTACATTCTTAGCAGCTATGTATGTGGGCCCCAGTTTCCTCACATCCCTGCTAACATTTTACGCCATTACACTTTTAGACTATAGCCATTCTAATGGATGTGCAGTGGTATCTCATTGTGATTCTAATTTGTATTTGTCTAATCATTCATGATGTTGAGCGCTTTTCATGTGCTTGTTCGCCATCCTTGCATCTTCTTTAGTTATTTAAAATTTTTGCTCATTTTAAAATTGGTGTTTTTTGTAAATCTTGTTATTGAATTGTTCTTCATATATTTTGGATGAAAATTCCTTATTAGCTATAGCGTTTGCAAAAATCTGCCCATCTGTAACTTGATTTTTTATTTTATTAGTGATGTCTTTTGAGGGCTAGAAGCTTTCAGTTTTGTTAAGGTCTAATTTGTTTATTTTTAAATGGATTTTATTTTTGGTGTTTATATTTAAGAAAGCTTTGCCTACCTCAAGCTTGTAAGGTTTGCTCCTATATTTTCTTTAGTAAGTTTTAGTGGTAACTCACATTTAGGTCTGAAATCCATTTTAAATTAATTTTTGTGTGTGGTGTAAAATAAAGGGTATGAACATAGAGAGCAAAGAGCAATCTGTTCAGCCTAGAGTAATGAGAGAAGGTATCCAAAGGAGAGGTAAAAACTTTTTACTCCGGGCTTGAGCTGGACAGATCTTCCTGGGGAAGAAGCATTTAGGCAGATCAAGTTTGTGCAGATCAAGTTTCTGTACATATTACACTGCAACTCTCTTTACCCAGATAGAGGGATGGCTCAGTCATGGCATCCTGCTGACCTTGCACATCTCCACTTAGGCCGAATAAGCAAGACTTGACTGTGAACTGACTAGAGTTTGGTGAAATACTGTGTAATTCCTCCTGGGGTAATGGGAGATGAGCCTGATGAGGAGCCACCACAAGTCAGCTTTTGTCTTGTGGGAGGCTGCCATAAGGTATTCATCTCCTGAGTTTCACTTGAACATAGGACTCTCCATCTCATTTCCTGTTCCCATCCCCTTCAGGCACATCTGCAGGCTTCTGTGCAAGTCTGTCAAACCGCTTGCCTGTCATCTAGAGTTGTGGCAGAGCAGCCTGTCACTCATACTACCTCTTGTCTGGCTCCTGCAGCTCAGTGTCACCCTGTGGGATAGGGATGCAGGAGCTGACACCATGCTCTTCTTGCTTTGGCTGGCTGTCTAGGTAATAACATGTCTGAACCCCTTTGGACTTCATTGTTGTTGTTTAGTCGCTCAGCTCAGTTCAGTTCAGTTCAGTTCTGTCGCTCAGTCGTGTCTGACTCTTTGCGACCCCATGAATCGAAGCACGCCAGCCCTCCCTGTCCATCACCAACTCCTGGAGTTCACTCAGATTCACGTCCATCGAGTCAGTGATGCCATCCAGCCATCTCATCCTTGGTCGTCCCCTTCTCCTCCTGCCCCAATCCCTCCCAGCATCAGAGTATTCTCCAGTGAGTCAACTCTTCGCATGAGGTGGCCAGAGTACTGGAGTTTCAGCTTTAGCATCATTCCTTCCAAAAAAAATCCCAGGGCTGATCTCCTTCAGAATGGACTGGTTGGATCTCCTTGCAGTCCAAGGGACTCTCAAGAGTCTTCTCCAACACCACAGTTCAAAAGCATCAATTCTTTGGCACTCAGCCTTCTTTACAGTCCAACTCTCACATTCATACATGACTACTGGAAAAACCATAGCCTTGACTAGATGGACCTTAGTCAGCAAAGCAATGTCTCTGCTTTTGACTATGCTGTCTAGGTTGGTCATAACTTTCCTTCCAAGGAGTAAGCGTCTTTTAATTTCATGGCTGCAGTCAGCATCTGCAGTGATTTTGGAGCCCCAAAAAATAAGGTCTGACACTGTTTCCCCTGTTTCTCTATCTATTTCCCATGGAGTGATGGGACCAGATGCCATGATCTTCGTTTTCTGAATGTTGAGCTTTAAGCCAACTTTTGCACTCTCCTCTTTCACTTTCATCAAGAGGCTTTTTAGCTCCTCTTCACTTTCTGCCATAAGGGTGGTGTCATCTGCATATCTGAGGTTATTGATATTTCTCCCAGCAATCTTGATTCCAGCTTGTGTTTCTTCCAGTCTAGCATTTCTCGTGATGTACTCTTCATATAAGTTAAATAAGCAGGGTGACAATATATAGCCTTGACGTACTCCTTTTCCTGTTTGGAACCAGTCTGTTGTTCCATGTCCAGTTCTAACTGTTGCTTCCTGACCTGCATACAGATTTCTCAAGAGGCAGGTTAGGTGGTCTGGTATTCCCATCTCTTTCAGAATTTTCCAGTTTCTTGTGATCCACAGAGTCAAAGGCTTTGACATGGTCAGTAAAGCAGAAATAGATGTTTTTCTGGAACTCTCTTGCTTTTTCCATGATCCAGCGGATGTTGGCTACCTGTGCCTAATTCTTTGCGATCACTGTCTCCTGAAGTTTGCTCGAATTCATGTTCACTGAGTCAGTGATGCTATCTAACCATCTCATCCTCTGTTGCCCACTTCTCCTTTTGTCTTCAGTTTTTCTCAGCATTAGTGTTTTTTGCTTCATATCGCCTTTCTATATACATCTTGGGACATGAGAAAGCTAGCCTAGCAGGGGTGTTTATTGCTGCTTCCCCATTGGACAATTTCTCCATCCCCAGCACTAGACTGTGAGCTCATCTATGTTCCCAGTGTTTAGCAAAAAGTGTTGCACAGTTGCTTAATGTGTGTGTGTGTTTAATAGAATGAATTAAGAAATAAGCAAGCCAGCATGTTTACTGTGCCTGGACTAGAGGTGGAGTATGTAGCGATGGGTAGAAGAAGGTGCAACAACTGGGGCTGACTGTGGAGGGTCTCATATGCTATGCAATAGATTAGGCAGGGCAGTGCCCTTAAGACTTTAAAATGAGAGAATAATATGGTTATATCTGTCTTTTTAAGAAACTCTTAAAAGATAAGCGATAGGGAGACCAACTAACCAACTAATGAACTAGAAATTCAGATGAGAAATGATGAGAGTCTCCATTAAGAGCATAGCAGTGAGATTGCTGAAGCTGAAGCTCCAATACTTAGGCCACCGACTCATTGGAAAAGTTGGGAATGACTGGAGGCAACAGGAGAAGGGGGTGGCAGAGGATGAGATGGTTAGGTGATGTCACTGACTCAGTGGACATGAAATGGAGCAAACTCTGGGAGATAATGGAGGACAGAAGGGCCTGGTGTGCTGCAGTCCATAAGGTCACTAAGAGTTGGACATGACTTAGCGACTGAACAATAATGACAACAAAAATGAGGTTGATAGTAAGGAACTAGATTACAGAAAGTTTCATTTACTCTTGTTTTTGTTTACTTCTTTGTTTTTTGTCTTTTTAATTTATTTTTTGGTATAAACAGTAGAACTCATGCTGACTTGATACAAAGGAAAAAAAAAAGCCCAGAAAACAAAAATCAATAAATGTAATTTCGTCGATGTTCATTTATTTTTTTGTTAGTTTTGCTCTAAGTGCTTTACTATTTAATTACTTGTGTTTTCATAACATTTAAAACAATTTTATGTTCAAATAATCATATCTAAGCATCCTGAACTGTTCTGGTTTAAAAATCTGGATTCAACATTTCTGAGGTGACCAAGATATTTCATCATCTCATTAGCTTGTATCTGATCACATCTGACAGCAAAATCTACCATTGGGCTCTACTATATTACAAGCACCTTGGGGACTGGAATCATGTATTATTTAAATTCTGTATTATTTGTAGCACCTATTTTGGCATTGAACCCATAGTAGAAGTGTAATAAATATTAATTGAATGACAAAAGTCACCTATTTAATTATGTAAAAGTTTTATCTGAAAAAAGCCTTATCTAAAAATATCAAGACTTCTTTAAAACAAATCACAAATATAAAAGTAATTTAAGTACAGAAGTCACGCCTCATAAAGACTTTGATCTTTATTTTTATCTTTTCAAATATCAGTTATAGTGTACCTAATCTATTCTCAAACATATCATAAGCAATTCAGATTTAAATGAAATAAAGAAGATCCCACTCTTTTAGAAATATAGCATTTAGTTAGTGAAGGAAGATATATCCTTACGTGAAGCTGCTAAATGACAAAGCAGAATGAATCCTGTCTGCTGAAGGATCTCAAAGGGGAAAGATCATTGTGGATGATTTCTTAGAAATAGATTTTGCAAAATGTGAATTTCTATAATGTTTTTATTAAACTGAGCTTTGCATTAAGTATGCAATTTTTTCCCATTTTATTTTAGAGGGAAATGAAAAGGACTTTTAGGTGAGGAAACATCTGAGCAAACATCCACAGAAGGTAAGAAGAGGGAAAGTTTAGAGGCCAAATTTGATATTCAGAGAAACTAAATCACTGTAGTGAGAACTGTTTGAGAGCTATGTATATAAAAACTACCACTAAAAATATGTGTTGTCTTTAATGATTCACAGTACATTTACAATTATCATGTAAATTACTGAGGAGCACCCAAATTGCATCTACCCTCAGCATCTCAAGAAAATTGAATGTTCTTAAAGGACGAATCATGAAGACATCTTTTGAGAGCCTCTTGGAAGAGACTATTGAACTCATGCATTGGGCTTCAAGTAAATGAAGCTTACTCAAGGCACAGCTTAAGCTAACTGATAATTTTCTATTAATCATAATGTATTATTAATAATCTCAGGATACTTTATCTCATATTCTAGGGAGCAAAAGTTAGCACATTAGTACTCAACATTGGAAAAATGTTATTAGTGTAGATAATTGTTTTGAGAGAGTGTTCAAACACTAGCCATATAATTTTTTTACCTTCATCTCTTCAAAGAATTTTACCTTCATCTTCTTCAAAGAATTCATCTTATCCTTATAATGGACCACCACTGACACAGTGCTTTGTCCCCTGGTTTCTCCAAAGCCCAGTAAACATTTTTTTTTCTTGTTAGGTAGCTCCGTCCCGAATCATTAGGTTGTTGTTGGCTACTTGAGACAGAAATGCATCATCTGCTTCTATGTTACCCATACTGTTTAGGTGCCTGATAAATACACCTTGATTGACTGACCAACTGACCGGAAAACCTGCCCTTTCTACTTTTCCTCAGTAGAAGCCACAGCTACACGCAGATGCCTGTTCTTCCAGCCACTGTGTGAAAATGGCTTGTACTTTTTGTAGAATATGGACAGGCAGCAAAGCCATGGTGACTACTGTTGAAACTGTACCATTAAGTAGGGGCTCTACCTATGGTAGGATTTTACATACAATGATTTTGTTGACATTTAGAATCAATACCTATTCTACTTCTGAAAAATATGTCAGATTTCTTAATATAATGCAGAACAATTAAATAAAAAACTAAAAAATAATTAATGGTGGCAGAAGCTCTGGTTTTTAGGGTATTTGGATACAGAAACTCTAGTTTCTTAATATTCAATGAGAGATTAAAGATCTGCTTAACTCCTTATCAGTACAAGTACACAGAAATATAGGACATTGAAAATTGGTCTGTGATGCATTTAAATTGTAAGATGTCTGGAGGGTCTGAGCTGGAAGAAGCAGAAATTTCCTTGGTTGCCTTTTCCTTTTGATCGTGACCACTCACCCTGGGGAGAATGGATGCTGGCCTGAAGGTGGCACATGCCAGGCAGTTTCCATATGAATAGTGTTTGTTGTTTCAAACACCCACTAGACAAGGTTCTGAATTTTCTTACAGCTAGACCAGAATTGAGAAAACGTGCCTAATGCTTGTTATGATGGACTAGATCAGTTCTATTGTATTGTTATTTAAAATACCCAAAGGAAGATATTGAAAAATGCTTAAAGTTGGGTTGGTTGCTCTAGCAACAAAGCCAAGCTTCTGAAGATTATCCTCAGTGACTGCAGCTTTGGCAGCAGAGCAGCAGAAAGGAAAGGTAATTAGTCCTGCAACTTTGCTTTTAAGACTTGGCTTTAAGTACCTAGACGAGCAGCAAATAGCAATGTTTATATGCTTTGAAATAAAACTTGGAAATTATTTTAATTTTCAGTAGAAATGCAGAATATATTCTTCACATAGTTTCTGTTTATAGGAAGAAAAAAATTTCACTGGTATTCAGCCCAAAGAGAAGAGTAGCCATGAACACTTGGTTATTGGGTACCAAATGAAATTAGACATGAAACTGGGGAGGGTATGAGTTCGACCATACCAGATATTTTAAAGAAGAATCTTCTTTTTTCCTGCCTGTTAGCAACTTGTTCATGTACCTTTGAACAAAGAACAACTTAGGGCAATTGAGTTATAAACAGTGGTGATGTTTGTTTACTGTGCACTAAATGATCTAAATAATGGGCTATATAAGGAGAGATCTGGCTAGTTAAAAAAAAAGAAAGAAACAAATCTTTGCTTTTATCTTCAAGTTTAATTTAGCTAGGCCTTGTGGGAAGACTGAAATGTCCAGGGATTGTTAGAACTATCCTACTTCTTCCTTTCACAAAATTGACTTACGGCATTTAAAGAGTAGACCAGACATTTTAGCAGATTGATTTAAGTAAAACAACAAAAGGCTGGATTATAATTTGGAATTTTAGAAGTCTGAGAGAGAACTGATAAAAGTCTGATTCACATGATAAGGAATCCTTAGCATCATGACTCAATGGGAGACATGAAGGAATTAGATGCTCAGGTTCCGAAACTTTCTGGGCATTAACCTTGATCATAATTCTATGACTTTTGTTGTTTGTTGGTTTGTTTGATAATGCTGGAAGATAATTCTTGCAGTCATACTTTTAGTAAAGCTTCATTGGGTCCTCAGATATGTTCTCTTTTATGGTACTAGAATATGCTCCTAGGCCCAAAAGATAACATTTGAACTGTGGAAATAGTTTGAAATATATTTACTTACAGAACCTGAAAAATCAATGAAAGAAATTAATATCATTTCACCTTGACTTTGTAATGTCGAGACGAGTTTAATAAATAAATTTTAGCCTCGGGAACTTTAAGAAATATGAAATGGTCCTTATGTTTCTCTTCTTGGGGCCTGTGTTTTTATCATTCTATTTCTTACCTTTTCCCTTCCTAATCACAATTATCCAAGGACTTAGTTCATCTCAGTGATAGACTTGAATTCAGCTCATTTTAAGAGAGTCATCTCTGCGCCCAGCAATATATTAGACACTGTGGGAGTACAAAGATGAATAAAATATCCCACTAGGCTTTTATAATATGGCAGAGGAGAAGGAAAATCTATGTAACTACTTATAATTAATACAAAGTAGAAAATGAAAAAGAAGTGGATTTTGAGCCCTGCCTTGGCAAAGATGAAACATTGAGGTTGAAGGAACAGTAAAGGAACAAAGGTGTGCAGGCTAGCACGTTTCTGAGGAGCTATATAAATTGCTTATTTTGCCTACTCTGTCTTACTATATCACAGTCTAGAATTCTATCTTACCTTCTGTAATGCAGTATAGCTGAAGCACTGTGTTTACAGTTAAATGCAGTATTAGAAGAAGCTGGGAAAAT
Source organism: Ovis aries (assembly GCF_016772045.2). Classification (NCBI taxonomy): domain Eukaryota; kingdom Metazoa; phylum Chordata; class Mammalia; order Artiodactyla; family Bovidae; genus Ovis; species Ovis aries. Next base: position 67,878,685 of record NC_056054.1, on the reverse strand, counting down.
AGGTTGAAATCAGATCAAGGAGAACCTCGGTGTGAAAGTCAAAGTTTTTTGAGTGACATAACACGTAATAGGGTAATTTTAATGTGAGTACTTTATAACCTGTAAATTTCTTCTGCCTTCTTGAGTTTTAGGATGATTAATCTAGAGGCAAATAAAGAGTGGGAACAGATGGCAAATAGGAGAGCCAGTTATAAGCCTATCTTATTCATAAACTAGCCCATGCTATCCTTTCAGATTCACGTTCTGCCACTCCATTTCTTTCTTTTTTTTGGGGGGGGGGGAGAATTTTATTTTATTTTATTTTTTTAAAATTTATTTTAATTGGAGGCTAATTACTTTACAATATTGTGGTGGTTTTTGCCCTACATTCACATGAATCAGCCGTGGGTGTACATATGTTCTGCATCCTGACTCTCGCTTCCACCTCCCTCCCCATCCCATCCCTCAGGGTCATCCCAGTGCACCAGCCCTCAGCACCCTGTCTCATGCACAGAACCTGGACTGGCGATCTATTTCACATGTGATAATATACATGTTTCAATGCTATTCTCTCAAGTCATCCCCTCCTCACCTTCTCCCACAGAGTCCAGAACTCTGTTCTTTACATCTGGGTCTCTTTTGCTGTCTTGCATATAGGGTCATTGTTACCATCTTTCTAAATTCCATATATATGTGTTAATATACTGTATTGGTGTTTTTCTTTCTGACCTACTTCACTCTGTATAATAGGCTCCAGTTTCATCCACCTCATTAGAGCTGTTTCAAATGCATTCTTTTTAATGGCTGAGTATGGGAAATAGATGGGGAAACAGTGAAAACAGTGTCAGACTTAATTTTTTTGGGCTCCAAAATCACTGCAGATGGTGACTGCAGCCATGAAATTAAAAGATACTTACTCCTTGGAAGGAAAGTTATGACCAACCTGGACAGCATATTAAAAGGCAGAGACATTACTTTGCCAACAAAAGTCCGTCTAGTCAAGGCTATGGTTTTTCCATTAGTCATGTATGGATGTGAGAGTTGGACTGTGAAGAAAGCTGAGCGCCGAAGAATTGATGCTTTTGAGCTGTGGTGTTGGAGAAGACTCTTGAGAGTCCCTTGGACTGCAGGGAGATCCAACCAGTCCATTCTGAAGGAGATCAGCCCTGGGATTTCCTTGGAAGGAATGATGCTAAAGCTGAAACTCCAATACTTTGGCCACCTCATGCGAAGAGTTGACTCACTGGAAAAGACTCTGATGCTGGGAGGGATTGGGGGCAGGAGGAGAAGGGGACAACAGAGGATGAAATGGCTGGATGGCATCACTGATTCGATGGACCTTGGTGATGGAGCTGGTGATGGACAGGGAGGCCTGGCGTGCTGCGATTCATGTGGTCACAAAGAGTCAGACATGACTGAGCGACTGAACCAAACTAAATTAGTTAGAGAGTGTACTAAACAAAGAACCAATTACTAGACATTGGAGAACTCCAATATTTCATGCCTTTAGATGAGGATAGGCTTGCAAAGGAGGTTGAGAAAGGGTTGCCAGAAAGGATAAAACCAGGGGAGTCTGGAGCATCCTGGGCATCAGAGGAAGATAGTACTCCTAGAAGAGAGTGATGTGTTTGAATCTTTAGAAGGAGATATAGTAGTCAGTGTTTATACATCCATGGAGCCTTTTCTCTGATAAATATTAGGACAACACAATCCCAATGCCATCCAGCCCTCTATTTACCTGTATAAACTCAGCAGGAAATTTATGGAATGATAAGTAGAATTTATCTGAACAAAAGTTTACTTAACATTATTACTAATTTTAGAGCAAAATACTTAGTGACAGAGTTGTTGTAGCCAATTTATTATATCTATTAATAATATCTTTGGATTTGAGACACATGTGACTTGGAGAGGAGATTAAAATAGAATTCTGATTCGAGAATAAATATTTAAGTAAAGGTATAAACCAGAAAACTTTCATTATTTCTATGTTTACTGAATGAATATGGGCAGTGGCTTTCTTAATGAAGAGACACAATTGTCATGTAAAATATTTTAGAGTACCAACAGAAATCTTAAACCCATTCTTGTCAATAATATATATTGTAGTAATATCTTAAATAGATGTAAGGAGTCTGCAGGAGACTTTATGATGTGCCTTCTTCAACTGCCTCGATTACTATATGGAATTTACACTGGAGTGGCGACAACATACAAATGGGCATATGTGTGTTTTTCCCTATTTCCTTTATCATGTAAAACTTTCATCCTCTCCACAGAAATGTACACAGAGAGGTTGTTGCTCTCATCTCTCTATCTTGCCATGTAATTTTTACAGCTGTTCCTCAGTTGTTAATATATTTCTGTGGAATATGTGTAAATAGATATGAGCAAACTGTCTAAAAGTTATTCAGCTAGTCAGTGAACCATGTAATCTGTTGGTTCAGAGACAACAGATAATAGAGTGAGATATTTGCTTTACCATCCACACACACTCCATGTAGCATCTAGGCTCCAAAAGTCAATTTGTGTTCTGTTGGGGCATGTCTCATCACACTATATTATCACGTCAGGGATAGGAAATTTGGATAATGACTATCTGATTTACAAAAAAAGGAGACTATTTAGTGAATTGAGTATCTGTGAGGTGGGAATTTTGAGCTTGAATTTTCTTCCATCCTTGGTTAATTTGATACTCTATATGTGTTTCATCACAGTTTTCCTCTCTTTAACAATGTGAGTTAGAAATAACCTTGTTAATTAGCGTCTATTCTTGGGTTGATGACATGACACAGCCGAGACAGAGTGGGAACATTCCAGTACCACCATAGCACAAGCAATAAAACGCCTTTCTAAAAGGAAAAGTTACTATAAAGCTCCTCCTTTATAGGAGTCTACTTAGAGAATGTACCTGTTTTGAATATTCAGAATTTAAGAAAGTGTTGGATAAAAGATTCATCAAGTAGCCATCCTCTTATTTGGCACATGCACCTAAAAACTGGGTGGTAGCATGTCACTTCCCCTTTTTATAAACTTCATTTGCTCCCTTTTATCTCAACAATTAAGTCCATTTCCTTCTGCACTATGTTCCAAGTTTATATTTGTGTCTTTGACTCTAAATCCCTGTCCTCCTACAAAATCGATATAATTCTTCTGTGTGTGTGTGTGTGTGTGTGTGTGTGTGTGTGCAAATGCACACATGAGTATAACCAGAATTTTTGATCTTCCTTGATTGTCCTGTTTCCCTATCATTTCTGCCTATTCCATCCCCATCCGTCTCCTAAGGCCAAACATATTCTTTCTTGCTGATGGAACTCTCATTGACTTCTCCTGGCTAGAAGCGATCTCATAGCAGCTCATCTGCACCTCTCATAAGGCAACTAGCACCTTCTTACTTTAGTGTGATTGTGTATATACATGATTTATTTCTCCTTCTAGATTGAAGTCTCCTATTTGTGGAATTGATGGCTGGTGTGCTGAATCAATGAAAGGACAGGATAAGGGGAAATTCTCAAACAGAAGAGATGGGAGCCTGTCCAAAGTCTAGGTCACGGTAGATTTGAAATTCTGGAGTAACCTGGAATCCATCAATCTTCTCACTAGGACCACCCTCTAGAGATGGTTTATGCTTTTCTTTAGTAGACTGTGGTTTTCCTTGCACAGGAAGGGCTCAGTAGGTTGGTTGATAAGTGGGTTGAACTGGAGCAGTACTTGTAATGCTGGGTGTGTGGGAGTCAGGTGGACATTAAGGATGTAGTCCCTGGTTAGAGAAGAGATACTACTTAAAGGTTGTTTTGTGTTCCAATCTCTGCTTCTATTTCTTTTCCCTGAATTTCTATTTCTGTTATATCAGTGTCACAGCTTAACACTTATTTGACTCATTTGCTATAGCTTTACCTTCCCATCGGGCTGGAAGTTTCTTGAAACCAGGGGGTGTTTTGCCTTCTTCTTAATTGTTGTTAAGATAGGACCTAGAATAACTGAAACATTGTCCTGGACACTCAAATATAAGTTGGTCTATTAATTGATATATCAGTTTTTTAAGTTGGTGGGTTACTTACTTGTGTTTAACTAAGGAGTTATTTATAGAGCACCTGTTGTGTTCAAGGCACTGTGCTTCATCCCTCAGCAAATACAGGCAGCTAAGTTGTGGACTCTATGAAGAGTTCCCATCTAGCGGCAGTCTAGTAGCCCTAATTCAAAAAGCAATATGGTGTGCACCATAGAAAGGTACAGTAGCCCACAGTCTTCTCTATCAAGCTTAGAGCATTTGAATTCTGATTAAACTCTAGGCCCTGAGTTTCCTCAAGCTGGTTTTGTCCATGGTACCACAGTAGACCGCAACAACTCAGTAGAGGTCAAGTGCACTAAATGTGTGCTTGAACGTGAGTGTGGCCATGGAACAGGGTAGATTGAGGCCGACTGTGAGACAGTTTGTGAAAGATATAGAAGCATTTATTTGCAGGTTTTTCCAGGTTCAGTCACTTACATATTTTGTGCTTCAACTGTTTTTCAAGTAATTTCTTTCTTATTGTGAAACTAATATGCAATCATTGCATGAAATTTGGAAACCAGGTAGAAGTCTAAAGAATAAAGTAAAATCTTTTGTTCTCTTATTTTCTATAAATAGCCATTGTTAACATTTTTGTGTATAATCTAGTTTTTTTCTTTACATGTTTATTATATTGCATATATATTATACTCAACCATATATAGCATATAATATAATATATTATATTAAAATCATACTTGTACCTAGATTATCATAATCTCCTTTATTTACTAATACCTTGTGTGAATGTTTCTCCATATCATTAAATATTGTACAGCATGATTTAAAGTGTTTTATGTATTTAACCAATCCCTTACAATTGGGCATTTTATTTATTTATTTATTTTTAATTTACCCAATATTGTGACTAAATCTTGGGATAGATGTGTTTGCTGTATTCTCTCCCTTTAACTGCGATACAATGATAGAATAATGGAAATGACATTTAGAATTGGAAAACAGATCTATTTCTCATTGTTGAAGCATAGTTGATTTACAGTATTATATTAGATTTAGGTAGACAACATAGTGATTCAAAATATATGGATTATATATATCTATATAGACATAAATAGATTGTACTCCAATAATATATACTCCAATATTTATAGATTATTCTCCGTTTGTGACAGCCCTGAGGGGTAGGATGAGGTGGGAGGTGGGATGGAAGTTCAAGAAGGAGACATACATATACCTATGGCTGATTCATGTTGATGTATGGCGGAAGCCAACACAATCTTGTAAGACAATTATCCTTCAATTAAAACTAAATAAAAAGTTATTACAAAATAACGGCTCTGTTTTCCTGTGCTGTACAATATATCCTCACTGTATTTTTGTGTTATACACAGTAGTTTGTGTCTCTTAATCCCAAGCCCTTTCTTGCCTGTCCTCATTCCCTCTCCCCACTGCTAACCACTGGTTTGTTCTCTGTATCTGTGAATGAAACAGATCTATTTGGAAATTGTAGCTCTGTTTCTTACCTTTATGAGCTCCAGCTTTCTTATCTGTAAACGAGAGTGCAGATTCTTCTGCAATTTTCAAGGTTGTTGGGAGAAGCAAGTAAGAACATACGTGAAGGTTCTTAGCTGGTTCTTAGTTGGATTTAATGTAATACAATAGAAGATGGCCTAGCCTAGCTTATCTAGATTCTGTTTCTTTGTCATTATGTGACCTTAAGTACATGAACTAGTGCTACTTACACTGGAGCAGTGGATATACCAGATTGAGTAGTAAAAGGGGCTAGCCTGTAAGATTCCTGGTCTGCAAGGGGCAATCAGTTGATCCACAGAGCTTGAGAACTAATTTAGAACTCATGGTACTTTTGGTATGGCTTGTCTGCACACTAGAGCATAATAAGGGCTGATGACTGCCCAGGGGCCTATCCCAGTGAAGATCTAAGAAGGAACTCAATGCAATGCACTTTGTACCCTTAAAAAAATTATTTTTTTTTATTCACCAATCATTGATTGAGCAATGACTGTTTGCCAGGGAGAATGCTGAGGGCTAGAATGACAGGAAACTGTCCTGCCATAGTGGAAGGAGATAGACAGGTGAACAGATCATTGCAGAGGAGTGTGGTTAGTGATGTAATAGAGATGTCTCTCAGAGCAGTGGCAGGATCCAGGCTGAAAGGATCAGGGAAACCTTCCTGGAAGAAGAACTGTCTAAGCAAAAGAATGAGTAGAATTTTACAGGCCAGAGTTTTGCCCTGGAAACACTATGTATGGAGGCCTTGAAGCTAGATAAAGCAAGGCAGGTTCTTGGAAATATAAATAGTTCAATAAGGCCTGAGTGTAGAGCATGGGGTTGGGCAAGGGAGGGGAACTGGGAGAGGAGAGGGATAGTAAAACAGGAGATTGTAGAGGTGAGCTGATTTAAGAGTTTTTTCCAAGCATGATCATGAACCATTAAAGGATTTTTAAGCAGCAGATTGACAAAATAAACTATTTGAATTTAGAAATATTTCAATTTTCAAAAATGTTTTCATTGCCAGTGGGCAACATGTGAAGATGTATATTTCAGTTGGTTAATGAGCAAATCAGTGGAAGTGAGGCAAAAGTCTCAGAGCCTTTAGCCACCTAGCAATGTAATCACATGGAAATGACTCATCGTGGGTTCTTTTTCGTCTGTCTGCAGTCACATCATCTGCATGCATAGTCCTCTTATTCCAGCACTTAGCAGGGTGGAGATGGACCAATTTTCCAAGTCCATAGAAGAAGCTACACTTTTTGCCAATGTTATGGGAAGGATTGTGTTTAAGGACGGGTGTATAGCTTCAAAATAGACTAGTTCCCAAGGAAACGTTTCACTAACATTAACGAATATATCTAAATAATGTTTGGCTTGGGGTACAGTTAAGAGCTCAGTCTTCTTTGTTACTTCACTGTAGCAAACTGACTTGACTGCCATCCAAATGCATCCACTTCCCGTATGCACTGGCTGAAATGGCCCGTATCTCCAGTTCCAGTGGGGTTTATCTTGACTGGTCCAGGCCAGTTGTGAGAACTCCATTCTACGTTGTTTAGGGTTGCCTACGTAACCTAGTTTTAGACAATGAAAAATGAATATGAAAGAAAATCTGCTAGAAACGTCTGAATATTGGTATAAGAAGATGTGATACTTGCCACATGTGGCCTTGGGGGTTGCTCGCCAACATGTTGAGGATGGTAGAGCAGGAAGGAAAAGCTGGGTCCTTGATAACAAAATTGAGCTTGGAATTAACAAAACCCTGTAGCCTCCCTTAAGCATCCTTTAGTCAAGCTTTCTGTTGTTGCTTAGTTGCTAAGTCATGTCTGAATCTTTTGCAACCCCATGGACTGTAGCCCACCAGGCTCCTCTGTCCATAGGATTTCCCAGTACACGCCAAAGCACTCTCTCTGACACCACCACCATGTCTGTTTATAAATCTTCCCCCAAGACTGGCAGCCCACAGGTGTGAGCCATGCATGTCTCATGTTTCTGCAGTACTTGCAATATTGTCACAGTAATAAAACCCAACCTTTGGATGGCAGTCATCAGTTTGCACAGTGCTTTTATTTCATTTGGTTCTTAGGATGACCTTGTGAGACAGAGGTGTTAAAATATATTACTAAGTATTAAGATACTCCCCAAACAAGTACTAATAGCATGCTCACTCTGGGAAATCTGAGGTGGAGAGGGTGGTATTTATTGAAAACCTGAGAGATTTCTTGGGAGTCAGGGAAGAGTAGATTGAAATGAATGGTTGGTCACTCGTAGCAGGTCATGGGAATGAAGACAGTGACACAAAAGGCCATTTTCAGTCTCTCAGGGGTTCAGTGGGTAAAGCACCAACCCCGACTCCAGACAGGCGCTTGGGCTCTCTCCTAGGACACTGCTTCTCTGTGGGGTGAAATGCTTCAGACACACGTGTGTATTACTTCATTGTTCTCCTTCCAGCCTGGTGGTCTTTGCTCCAAATTTGAGACATAGGGAGTGTATTTGATAAAAGTCCTAACAGGGAAAGTATTATAAAATACCAGAAACATTGGGCTCCTTTGGGAGGGTCTTGATAAGAGAGTTGCAGCCTTGTTAGAAAGGGAGAGCCCCTCTGCTTGACAGGGAACAATGAAGGCAGCTAAACAGACTCTGGAAAATATTGGGAGCTCAGAAGCTAAGTGACATCATTGATTAATTGAACAAATGTTTATTAAGCTGTGATGAATAAAATGGATATGCCTCTTGTCTTAAAGATGAAAGGTACCTATACTCTAGTAGTGAAGACAGATAATAATGAAATAAAAAAGGAAATGTTGGTTGCTCAGTCATGTCCGACTCTTTGTGACCCCACTGCAGCCCTCCAGGCTCCTCTGTCCATGGAGCTCTCCAGGCAAAAATACTGGAGAGGGTTGCCATTCCCTTCTCCAGGAGATCTTCCTGACCTAGGAATCGAATTTGAGTCTCCTGCATTTCAGGCAGATTCTTTACTGCCTGAGCCACAGGGAAGCCTAATAGAGGAAATATATAATTACAAATTGTGGTAACTACTACTAAGGAGGAAGAATAGTACACATGAGAGAATAGTGGGGTGAAGGGGCTGCTTTGTTCTGGGTGGTCAATATAGACCTCTGTGAATAGATTACACTCAAGGTGGGACTGGAAAAATAGGAGAGTCAGCCATTCAAAAGGAAGGGCTAAGACAGAGTGGAGAGAGCAGGTACCAGCCACAGCATGTGCAATGGGCCTGAGGTAGGAAATAGTTTATATGTTCAAGAAACTGATTTTCTAGGTAGGGTTCTTTCATCATGTCAGCAGAATTTATTGAACTTTTACCTTGTGTCTAGTTTTGTTCTAGGAATTGTGGAGGATGGATATACATGTGTATATGTGTAGGCTGGATTGCTATAGGATATTTGATGGGGGAGGTAGGTGAGACTTAAACTGGAATGCAAAAAAGTGAGTGGGATTTAAATGGGGAGATGGTGAGAAGCAATATGTGGAAAGATAGAGAGTAGAAACAAACATTGTGTTTGTGGGGCAGTGACGAGATTGTTTCTGAGAGTGAGAATAGTGGATAATCTTGAATTAATTCTTCTTAATTGAGGATTAATGAGCAACTCTCTGAGATTCCCAGGATACGACTTCTCTCCCTTTTAAACTTTACTACTCCTGTCCATTTACTTAAATTAATTAGGTCAGCCCAGTGCTTCATAAAGAAAAATAAAGTAAATATCCTGCCACTGAGACTTGCATCCAAGGCACACGACTACTGAATTTTCAGTGGCAAATGTTCCTGACCTCCAAGATTCCCCATCTTATAGTCTATCCTTATTTCCATTGTGTGCGTTATCACGCTGCAGGCCTTTCACAATGTTTTACACTGTTTGAGCTGAGTGCTGGCGAATGGCACTTTCAAACACAGGTCATTCACTCTCACAGCTCCACAGAGGTGGGGAGGGGCAGGTAGCATTGTGTCTGTGGAATGAATGAGGAAGCAGAAGGGCAGAGAGGTTAAGTGACTTGTATAAATCACACAAGGGTCAGGGGCTGTGTGTGAATAGGACTCAGCCTCCAAACTCTCAGTCCAGGGCTCTGTCCACTAAGCCCCCTTTCTACCTCAGGCAGTTCTGAATGTTAGAGGAACAAGGAAGTAGTGTTTCAGCAATCCAGACGGAGAAGTGAAAAAGGGAGGTGGTGCATGGAAAAGATTTATTTCACATCAGGTGAATGCTACCGAATTGTATGCCTTTTTATTAATTTTAGAGCATTGCACATCTTCCAGTGCCCAAACTGTAGTCTGTCGTGATGCAGGTAGTTAGCAGAGACTCAACAGTGAGTGAGTGCCCTTAGACTGCCACACCTGTCTTCCGGTCCCTGCTCCTTACCCTCTGTTAGAGGACGCATATCCTCAGCACCATCACAGTCAGATGCATCTCAGTGCTCAGCCCCTCAGTCCACAGGTCACCCTCCCTCTTGTCCCTGTAGCTGTGCTGCTCCCAGATCAATGTTGTTTGTCTTGTGCTACAACTTTGAGGACCAAAAATTGTAGAAAGTGCCATACCTGCAGTTTTTGCCCTGGATGGGCAGCTGCTTTTCCTAGTTGGATGCAAAAAGCAACATAAGCAGAGCCTGCCGGCTCTGCTAAAGCTAAAGCTAAAGCTTCTCCTCCTCCTACCCCAGTGCTCCAAGTCCAGCAAGATCTGTGCTCACAAAAAACTTTTCTGACAATTTAGTCTTGGATTCAAGTCTTGAGTACAAACTTCTCTGAAATAATCACTTTCCAAGTGAGTTTTAAGAGTCTGAAAAGTAGCCACGAATGAAAAGTGTGTCGTTCCAGCCTAAGCTATTATCCTACAGTTGCATCACTCTACAGTTGGAACCTTTTTTTAAAAATCTTGACCCTGCATTTTCTTTAAATCTTGACCCTACGGGGGAGTTCTAATGAAATGGTGAATTGGTTTCTGCCCCACTAGAAAGAGACAATTGAATATAAGTTGTATTAAATTCAGAGAAACTAAGACCTATCCTGTGTGGGGTTTTCTAGATAAATCTGCTTCTGCCCTATACATTTTTAATGACAATGTGGTTTCAAACTCAGTGTTATTCAATACAGAATCAAAGCTGACTCGGAGAAAAATACTGTTTGATTCTCTTTAGTCCGCGTTTCCCTCCCCACTTTTGGGTGTCTGCCTGTGCAACTGGGGGTGGGTTTGTGTATAATACGGTCTGAATACATTCTTATAAGTATTAGAAGTATGGAAACACAGAGCCCTCTGTGACCCCCAGAGCCCTCTGTTGATCACTGGTGTTTGTTGTTGGAGGAAGGCAAACATAAGCATAGAAGTGTTATTGAACAGAAACCCCTTCAAAAATGTCTCTGGGCTTTTGTTCTCAGGGTTGCATAGCAGTAGGGGGCCCCCCTCCTCAGAAAGCATACTTATGCAAGTATTAAGAACTGGCTGAGATAAGAAGTAAAGCTTAAGAGACCTTCATCATTAGCTGCTAGTGGTAGAGATTAGTGATCCTACTATAGGATTACAGACGGAAAGAGTGCCAGTGTTGGTTAATTGTTCATTAATGCTTGTAAAATAAGCCAGCTGGAGGAAAACTGACCATTGTCTGCTCTCTCAGAGTGAAACTAAATTGGATCTGTTCATCAATGGCAGTATTGATGTCAGGAAAAAAAATACACATGTAAACTTCTTCCCTGTGACTCCCTCTCAATTTTAAATATTTAATTAAAAACTGTTATCCTAACAATGACTAAGTTATCAATCCATCTTTCTCTCTCTGGCTGGCCTTTATCTCAGCTAACATTTTCCTTCCCATGCATTTGCTTTTTGAGTTTTTGATCTGATACAAAAACAGAACCGATTTCCTAAAACAGCCTGTAGATACAAATAAGCCTTATGTTTAGTGGTTGTGATGTTGAGATATGGTGGGCATGCTACTTAAAAATCCCAGAGAACTTTGAGCCCTTCTTTTCCCTGCCTCCCTACTTTGTCCCTTCCCTCCCCCACTCCAAACCTGCCCCACAGTAGTAAGGCTCCCCTTTCCCACCCCACCCCCAGGCACAGGCAGGGTTAAATGATTTGTCCAAAGTCACATGCCTTACCCTGTCCAAGTTAGGAAGAGAGCCAAGAACCTTTGCCTTCTAGAAAATGTTGTTGTAAGGTCAGAGACAATATAGCTAATTGTTTCTGAATCCCCAAATAGGAAATATTTAAGCATGTTCCTCCAGTCTTTGTATTTAAGGTAATGGTTAGAGTAAGTTTATTCACTCAGGAAGTATTTATTGAGTTCCCAGCATGTGCAACAGTGATGAACAAAGGACACAGTTCCTGCCTTCATTCTGTTCATAGGATTGTGGAGACATAAAATATCTTACAAATAAAAATGGAGGGTAAGCGTAATGAAGGGGAAGCAGTGACTGTGGCTGGGGATTATCACAGAGGGATGTTTGGAGTGAGACGTGGTCTCCCTAAAAGAGAAGCTGAGGGCTGGGTAAGGGATAGTCCCCCTCTTCTCTGGGGAAAGGGGTTACAGTGGATGCTGGGGAGCTTTTATGAGACCCTGATGTGTGAAGGAATCTCTGTGTTGCAGACCCAGCATAAAGGAGAGGATACTCACTCGGAATTTGGAAACAAGTTCAGGTAGCCATCTGTAGAGGTGATCCTCTTGACGAGTGTTGCTGATGAGCCAAGAGTGTGAGTGTCTAACAAGAAACACAGTCCACCCCCACCTCTTCTCCTACCTAATCTCTTTTCACTTCTTGCTCATCATCCTTAAGCCACAATGGCCTTCCTTCCCTGACTCTAACACCCGACTCCATGTTCCTGCATTTGTCAGCCCTCTGCTCTCTTGCACATTTTAACATCTGTGAACCCTTCTCTCTTCTCTCTGTTCATTCCTTCACTCATTCATTCAACAAATATTTATTGAGTGTTTACTAGCTACCAGCTCAAGGCACCACAGATTTATCAGGAAACAAAGCCTTTCACCGCCAGTTCTAAAGTCACCTCCTCGGAAGCGTATTTCCTTCCTATTACATGGATGTCTTTTGTTACTTATTAGAGCAGGTTTCACACTCTGAGGTTATTATGTTATTTCCTGCATATTTGTTATATATTTTTCCCTTAAAATGCAAGCAACTCAGAGGGCAGGGACCGTGCCCCTCAGGTTCATCACTGTCCCTCCAGGACTTAGAACATTGCCGGACACACTCTGTGATACTGAAGGACCAAATACAGAAAGAGAAAAAAGAACAGGTTACAGATTAGACGACGGCTGATGTAAAGTGCATTTCCTTTCAGGAAGTAATATTTATAGAGCACTGTGGCCATTCTTCAACTGGATGCCAGGCTGGTGTGTTATTGCCACATTCTGTAGCCACTCTGCTGTATTAGCTTTTAAAATCCCATTTTCTTTGTTTAGATACATTTCAAAATTTTACTGATTAGTTGAATTTGTTACATGTTTTGCTTTACAAAAATGCATTTATGTGATCAGTGATGAAGACACAATCAAAACCTAAAGTTTCCTTGACTTCACTAGTTAAATAGCTATCATGGAGAATGTGAGGCCATCACCATGGAAAGGATGCTGGTATCTGGTTGTTATTTTACATTTCACCTAAGGCTAGAATGAAGTATATGAAGCCCCTCATTTTATATCTTGTGCTCTAAACATTTCAAAAGCATTCATTTGTTTATCCTCAAAGTAAACAATTAAGCAGACTAGAGGCAGACTTTATAATGATCCCCCTTTTTTAAAATTAATAAGTCAGTTGTGGTGCAGAGGCAATAAATAACTCCTTACCATTATGCCATTTCAGAATAGACTGCATATGACGAGTTGAGGTTCCACATCAGATCTGCACCAGGGATTATGGGATGTGGTGGCTTGTTCTACAGCCAACTGGCCTTTGTTGGCATTGGCTATTCCAGTGAGAAGTGCCTATTAGTTTAAGAAGAAGGTAAATTTGGTATCTGGGATCCCCTATTATCATTATCTATTCTTCTGGCCTGTTCTGTGTTTCCTATTAAGTCCTGATTTCTGCCTGCTCTGCTTCTGGCTTGAAAAGCCTTGTGATGCACTCAGTATCCATTGGTTAGAAGCAAGGCAGCAAACTAAAACACAGGCAGGCATTCAGACCTAAATAAGGACCGACTCTCACCATATTCTGTGTCCATGTTGCAGTGTGTTTATCCACTGATAAGAGAGATTTTTCAGGATAATGTAAAAAAAATCCAGAGTCTTTGGCTCTGTTTTGAGTCATTTGAGCTATAACTTCCAATTGTAGTTTCAACTGTAACTGTCTCCAGTAGTTGGGAATGGTAGCAAGATTTCCAGAGATGCAGACATGTAAGACAGAGTGCTCACACCTCTATAGCTGATTGCTCTAACTCCAATGTACTGTTTATCATGGTTCTATTTTAGATTAATAATATTACTCAAAAAATATCTGGCATTGGATTTGCAAGATCAAAAAGAAAGAGTCTATAATTCAGACCAAAAGAGGACTGATGGAGAGAAGAAGAAAAAAATAAGAGAGAGATCAAGAGGCCACCAAGCATGGGTCATCATCTAGGCCAACATAGCTCTAATTGGAGCAAGAGGCCTAGGGGTAATGGGCCTTGGAGGGCTTGTGCAGGCCTTACAAAGAGGGTTGAGGAGAAAGTTTATTGGTCTTGACCCAGCTCTCAGTGCCGTTGATGGTGGGGTTGCATAAGAGCCCAACAGATTGCAGGCAGCACTGTGTATTGTTAGCATCAGTTTTAGCAAGTTATAGGGATGATCTTAACTCCCTACACCTTGCATCTTAAAAAAAGTTTTTAAAAAAGCTTTTCCTCACCTCTTTATAGCAGTGACGAGCAAAATTCAGCTTGTGACCATCTAAATATATCAAATTCCCAATTGCATTGTCTAAGTCTTATTTTTGCATCTTAATAATGCTGGTAAACAGGGCAGAAGGGCCTGCTTACTATCTGCATTACTCTATTCCACACATCAGGCTCCACAGCAGAGGACAGAGGTCCTGCGGTGAAGGGAATAGTTTTATAGGTAAATCTGTGGATTTGCCTCCTCTTTGTGAAGGTGTGAACAGTTAACCATTTCTAAAGTTGTGTTTTCAGGTACAAAGTTCTTTCAGATTCACAATCAAATTTTAAAAAATCAAGAGGAAGAAACTCTAAAATCTGAAAAGCAGGACTTCCACATCTTAAATCAGACATGTTCACGAGTCTATTAAGGTTCAGTAGGCAAATTCTAGGAATCAGTGAACTAAAATGGACTGAAATGGGTGAATTTAACTCAGATTACCATTATATCTACTACTGCGGGCAGGAATCCCTTAGAAGAAATGGAGTAGCCATCATGGTCAACGAAAGAGTCTGAAATCCAGTACTTGGATGCAGTCTCAAAAATGACAGAATGATCTCTGTTCGTTTCCAAGGCAAACCATTCAATATCATGGTAATCTAGCCCATGTCCCAACCAGTACACTGAAGAAGCTGAAGTTGAACTGTTCTATGAAGACCTACAAGACCTTTTAGAACTAACACCCCAAAAGATGTCCTTTCCATTATAGGGGACTGGAATGCAAAAGTAGGAAGTCAAGAAACACCTGGAGTAACAGGCAAATTTGGTCTTGGAGTATGGAATGAAGCAGGGTAAAGGCTAATAGAGTTTTGCCAAGAGAACTCACTGGCCATAGCAAACACCCTCTTCCAACAACACAAGAGAGGACGCTACACATGGACATCACCAGATGGGCAACACCGAAATCAGATTGATTATTTGCAACCAAAGTTGGAGAAGCTCTATACAGTCAGCAAAAACAAGACCAGGAGCTGACTGTGGCTCAGATCATGAACCCCTTATTGCCAAATTCTGACTTAAATTGAAGAAAGTAGGGGAAACCACTAGACCATTCAGGTATGACCTAAATCAAATCCCTTATGATTATACAGTGGAAGTGAGAAATAGATCTAAGGGACTAGATTTGATAGACAGAGTGCCTGATGAACTATGGAATGAGGTTCATGACATTGTACAGGAGACAGGGATCAAGATCATCCCCATGGAAAAGAAATGCGAAAAAGCAAAATGGCTGTCTGGGGAGGGCTTACAAATAGCTGTGAAAAAGAGAAGTGAAAAGCAAAGGAGAAAAGGAAAGATATAAGCATCTGAACTCAGAGTTCCAAAGAATAGCAAGGAGAGATAAGAAAGCCTTCCTCAGCCATCAATGCAAAGAAATAGAGGAAAAGAACAGAATGGGAAAGACTAGAGGTCTCTTCAAGAAAATTAGAGATACCAAGGGAATATTTCATACAAAGATGGGCTCGATAAAGGATAGAAATGGTATGGACCTAACAGAAACAGAAGATATTAAGAAGAGGTGGCAAGAGTACATAGGAGAACTGTACAAAAAGAGCTTCATGACCCAGGTAATCATGAAAGGGTGATCACTCATCTAGAGCCAAATACTTCTGGAATGTGAAGTGGGCCTTAGGAAGCATCACTACGAACAAAGCTAGTGGAAGTGATGGAATTCCAGTTGAGCTGTTTCAAATCCTGAAAGCTGATGCTGTGAAAGTGCTGCACTCAATATACCAGCAAATTTGGAAAACTCAGCAGTGGCCACAGGACTGGAAAAGGTCAGTTTTCACTCCAATCTCAAAGAAAACAAATGCCAAAGAATGCTCAAACTACTGCACAATTGCACTCATCACCCATGCTAGTAAATTAATGCTCAAAATTCTCCAAGCCAGGCTTCAGCAATACATGAACTATGAACTTCCAGATGTTCAAGCTGGTTTTAGAAAAGGCAGAGGAACCAGAGATCAAATTGCCAGCATCTGCTGGATCATGGAAAAAGCACGAGAGTTCCAGAAAAACATCTATTTCTGCTTTATTGACTATGCCAGAACCTTTGACTGGGTGGATCACAAGTAACTGGAAAATTCTGAAAAAGATGGGAATACCAGACCACTTGACTTGCCTCTTGAGGAACCTATATGCAGGTCAAGAAGCAACAGTTAGAACTGGACATGGAACAAGACTGGTTCCAAATAGCAAAAGGAGTACGTCAAGGCTGTATATTGTCACCCTGCTTATTTAACTTACATGCAGAGTACATCATGAGAAATGCTGGACTGGAAGAAGCACAAGCTGGAATCAAGATCACCAGGAGAAATATCAATAACCTCAGATATGCAGATGACACCACCCTTATGGCAGAAAGTGAAGAGGAACTAAAAGCCTCTTGATGAAAATGAAAGAGGAGAGTGAAAAAGTTGGCTTAAAGCTCAACATTCAGAAAACGAAGATCATGGCATCTGGTCCCATCACTTCATGGGAAATAGATGGGGAAACAGTGGAAACAGTGTCAAACTTTATTTTTGGGGGCTCCAAAATCAATGCAGATGGTGATTGCAGCCATGAAATTAAAAGACGCTTACTCCTTGGAAGGAAAGTTATGACCAACCTAGATAGCATAATTAAAAGCAGCAACATTAGTTTGCCAACAAAGGTCAATCTAGTCAAGGCTATAGTTTTTCTAGTGGTCAGGTATGGATGTGAGAGTTGGACTGTGAAGAAGGCTGAGCGCCAAAGAATTGATGCTTTTGAACTGTGGTGCTGGAGAAGACTACTGAGAGTCCCTCGGACTGCAAGGAGAGCCAACCAGTCCATTCTAAAGGAGATCAGTCCTGGGTGTTCATTGGAAGGACTGATGCTGAAGCTGAAACTCCAATACTTTGGCCATCTTATGGGAAGAGCTGACTCACTGGAAAAGACGTTGACGCTGGGAGGGACTGGGGGCAGGTGGAAAAGGGGACGACAGAGGATGAGATGGCTGGATGGCATCACCGACTCGATGGACATGAGTCTGAGTGAACTCTGGGGGTTGATGATGGACAGGGAGGCCTGGCGTGCTGCGATTCATGGTGTTGCAAAGAGTCAGACACAGCTGAGCAACTGAACTGAACTGAACTGAGGCAAATTTAATATTTTAAAATATTAGTTTTGGGGTCCTTTTTGATGGTTTATTAAGGACTTTTAATCCTATTCTTTTTGGGGAATTAGAATGAGAAGAAATATATTCTTTTCCTACTAAGTCATCCCACTTCTATCATGTGAGGGAATGATAGTAAAGTTTATAAAGCTCTAACAAGTGTTCAGTCTTTCAGTAATCTGCCTATGGTTTTAAGGGGGTATTTTAAAGCACAAATCAAGTCATAATATTTCTTTCCTTTAGAACAACCTATTGACCTCCATCACAAGCTGAAAAAGTTCAAGCCAACTTATCAGAAGGATTGGAACTGTCAAGAAATGACTTTTATTTCCTATCATGGCCATCACCCTTGATTATATTTTGCGTAGACGCTATTACTTTCTGTCCCTATTGGCTATCAGAATATCTTCTTTTTAATGTTTAATAATTTGCCTAGTATATATAAAAACTTCTGTTTCCTATTAAATTCAAAGCATGACCTTTCTGTTTAGCTAAGGTTCAAAAAATAATTGGGGAGATGGGTGTCTGAGCCGTCTCTTTTTCTGACTAAATTCTTCCTTTCCCCCTTTGGATCCTCTGAAGTACAGGTGGGGAGGAAGGGAAAGAGGAAGGGGTACTATGTGCAGTTCTCTGAGAACTTCAATGCTCTGTTAAGGAGTGTTCCAGTGTTAATGGCATCTTCGGGCATATACTCCTTGGGAAAGCCTATACAGCCTTCCGCATCACACTGTTCCCTGACTCAGGAGACTCTTTCCCCTCCTTTCTTCCCTTCCTGCAGTAGACTCCTGCCCTTCTCCCTGGTAGGGTCCTCTTGGGCAGGGTCCATTAACGATGACTGGACTGCCTTCTCCAGGTTCCATGTGGCCCAGGGGAAAGTATGCATGTCCTTGCCTTACCAAATGGAGGCACTTGATCAGCTGCCTGCTCGTGGCTTCTCGTCTTGCCTTCACGGGCAGCTCTTGCCAGCCTCAAGCAGGCACTGGCTTCTGTCTTCACCATGTGCCCTGGACCCCTGTATCCTTGCCTGATGCTCTCCTGAAAATGTTTTTGAGTTCTGCTCTGATGGTAGCCATCTGTTGGTTTGTATCTCTAACCAGCATATAATTTGAGAATACAATTTCTTCTCTTGCAAGTAATTCCAGGCCTTGCGTATGTAGATATCGGTTGGGGGAGATCTGTCACAGCACTTCCTGCTCTTGTTAATTCCCTCATTTCCAAGTATCTTCGCAATAAGTTTCTAGCTATGGTATAGGCTGTTAGTGGTGACAAAGTTTGGTTAAACTCTGATTAAGTCTTAGCATTTCTGGTACCACACTTTAAAATGAGTCATGTTTATTACCATCCTTCTTAGCATTAAGGTTTTAGCTGAAATTCAAAGGCAATAGGAAAGTTCTAGTCTACTTTCAGTTTCAGTCCACTGGCACTTAAAGCCTTTAACAATCTTGTCAGAACATTGGTGTTTTTTTTTTTTTTTTTTTTTTTTAACCACATCTCTGAACATAGCTCTCCTGCCTCTTTTTATTTTTCCCTCTAGTATGATTTAGCTGTGGCTCTTTTACTTTTCTCTTCTTCCAAATGCAAATGCTCTTCTTTTTTCTGTCTCAGTGCCTTTGCTCCATCTTTGCTTGTTGAAATTTTAACCATCCTTGAAGGGCTTGCTCAAATGTCATTTTCTCCATGCAATCTTTGCAGATCTGACTAATGTGACTAAATATAATCTATCTCAATTTTTGCTTATAGCACATTTTGTTCTTGAGAGTTCCTTGGACTGCAAGGAGATCAACTAGTCAATCCTAAAGGAAATCAACCCTGAATATTCACTGAAAGGACCGATGCTGAAACTGAAGCTCCAATACTTTGGCCACCTGATGGGAAGAGCCAACTCACTGGAAAAGACCCTGATGGTGGGAAAGATTGAGGGCAGGAAGAGAAGGGAGTGACAGAGAATGAGGTGGTTAGATAGCATCATCTACTCAGTGGACATGAATTTGAACAAATTCCAGGAGATAGTGGAGGACAGAGGAGCCTGGTGTGTCATGGGGTCACAAAGAGTCAGACATGATTTAGCAACTGAATAACAGCAACAAAGCGTTCAATAATGCCCTCTGTTTACACTGTAGTATGTATACTGTCTGCCACACTAGATTGTAAATTTGCATCCATTCATTTATTCCTTAATTCAAAACTATTAATTCAGCTTTTCAGCACCAGAGAACATATTTAATGATGTGGAGAAAAAGATGAGTGAGGCATGGTCACTAACCTCAAGAATATTATTTTTAGAGGGCAGACAGAACATAGACATGTGAAAGTAGGGGTTTATTAAAAGATAGAATAGGCAAAAATCTCTCCCTTGAAGGGGCCCGCAGTTTAACTCAAGAGAGACGGCAGTAGCTGACACTTAGAAAATGTCAATTTACTAATTTCACAAAGATTTATTCCATATCTTCTGTGCATCAGGCACAGGAGTGGGCAATGAGAATACAGTAGAGAATAAGAAAAATCCATGTTCTCATACAGCTTAAAAGATAGCGAAGAAAACAAGTAACAACAATTACAAGTGGTAAGTTTTATGAAATGCGACGTGTTGGGTCTAATAAAAGGGGTCAGAAAGTTACTTGAAGTGCTACTGAATTCGCGTTTATCAATACTTCCTTGGGAATTTATTTGGGATTCATTTGTTTATTGCCCTTACTGAGACCTCATTAGGGATGCTAGGAAATTGTTGTAGGGATTAGCTTCATGCTTGGGTGACATGCACAGTCGTCTCCTTGCTCATCAACTGGCCCCACTTCTTGAGGAGGTCTTTGGGACTATATCTGTATGGAATCAGAAAGGGTCTTATACACAACGCCCGTAAAACTTCGAAGTCATCTCTTTCTAGCTTAGAAAAGTGAATATGTTGGTTAGCACAGTCATCTTCAATTTCTACACTGAACTACCTCATCTGAGTCAACACCACATTGTATGACTTCAGCCTAAACACATTGTTGGTAAACAAAAAATAACTATTCTTGTAGTCATCAGAGTATCATACAGAATTTTGTCAATAGTGGGCCCTCAGTAAGGGTTAACCTTAATCCATTCTTGATTCAAATAGTCCTCTAGTGTTATAAAACTGGAAAACTATCTTTTTGACTGATGAGGTGTTATCACACGATGTGCTAGAATAATCTCAAGAATGATCTTGAAAGAAAATGCTAATTTTAGATTGAAAGAGAGAAAATGCTCAAATATGCCAAATTAAGCACTCTTTGGTGCTTAATTTTGACAACTAATTTATAGGCAAGTAGATGTATGCATATGTATGTATACCTGTACATGCTCTTGTGTCCACGAAGCAGAAACTGGTATCATACAGAATATTTCGTTTTGGAAAGTATGGATGTTTTTAGTGGATGCCTCTGAAAATACTCCAAATCTGTAAACTCTCACCAAGAATGAGTATGTTTCCAGATATCTTCTCACAAGTGGGGTAAGAGTGAGGAGCTCTTGTTAGAAATAGAATTATTTTCCATGGATTCTTAGAACACTTGAAAAATGCCTGAAATGTAGTGATAGGAAACATTAACCATGAGAATGTTTTCTTTTCTAAAACAGGTTTTTGTCTTTCTTATATCCATAGTCAAATGCAGAAGTGATTTTTATGAACAATAGCTAAAGAATTGTTAGCGTTCAAATAGTCCCTAAGAAGAATCTCTGACTTTCCCAGAATGCATATGAATGACTCTATTAAAATGACTGACTAATAATGCAGAGTTTCTCAAAGTATTTTCTGAGGAGCACTAAATCTGTGGGATATTAATAGATGATCTTCCTCCTGCCCCCACCAGGTGGCTCAGTGGTAAAGAATCTGCCTGCAATGCAGGAGACGCAGGTTTGACCCCTGGGTCAGGAAGATCACCTGGAGTAGGAAATGGCAACATCCTCCAGTATTCTTGCCTGAGGAATCCCATGGACAGAGGAGCCTGGTGGGGTACAACCCATGGGGTTGCAAAGAGTCAGACACAACTTAATGATTAAACCATCACCAAGAAAAAATACGGATTAGTTGGTCAAATGAATTAACTTTGAAAACATTGAGTTAAAGTGAAACATATTTGACTTTTTAGAGCTTTTCAAATTTAATATGCTTTGTGAATCTCCAAGTGTTTATATAGTCTGAAAATGAAAGTAAAGTGAAAGTTGCTCAGTCGTGTCTGACTCTTTGTGACCCCATGGACTATACAGTCCATGGAATCCTCCAGGCCAGAATACTGGAGTGGGTAGCCTTTACCTTCTCCAGGGGATCTTCCCAACCCACGGATCGAACCTAGGTCTCCCTCATTGCAGGCGAATTCTTTACCAGCTGAGTCACAAGGGAAGCTCTTACTTGTATAGTATGAAGCACTTGCCAAATACATAGGAACATGTGGTTCTGTGATCATATTAAGACCAGTGTTTTGAGGAGCACACTTTGGGAAAGACTAATGTAGTAGTTTCTTATGCCTGGGGTAACAGGTATTTCATGCGAATTTACTCAAACTGGAGACTTAAAGTAAGGAAATGCTACCTAATAAAGGGAATACCAGCATCAGTTATTGAAAATTAATGAGTAATGGCATTGTGTTTGTCACTTAAAGTTGTCACCGAGGCACCTTCAGTTCACTGTACTAGGTGAATGGGGTATGAATAAGTAAGACACCTTGTGTGTAGAGATTGTGGTCAAGTTTGGAAAAAAAATACAAAAATCAGTCATTTCAATATAATGATGTAATTACCAGGACTGAGGCATATGTAAGATAGAACAGAAGCTCAGAGAAGGGACACTTAAGCCAGCCTGGGCATTCAGGGGATACTTTCTGGAGGAGATGATGCCATAACTGACTCTTTCTGTCAAAATTTATTTATTGGGCTGAGTTAGGGCTTAGTTGCATCATGCAAGATCTTTCCTTGCATTGCGTGGACTCTAGTTGAGGCATGGATGCTCAGTTGCTCTGCGGCATGTGGGATCTCAGTTCCCCAACCAGGTATTGAATTCGTATCTTCTGCATTGCAAGGCAGGTTCTTAACCAGTGGACCACCGGGGAGGTCTACACCATAACTTCCTCTTAATGAAAAGTGGGAGTTAACCACATGGAGGGTGGAGAGAGGAACCTTCCAGGCAGTACATTACAACCATAAGCATAGATGAGGGAAACTGGGGAGCTACAAGCATTTGATTTTTGGTATTACAGATAGAAGAATCTGAAAAAGTATCACTTTAGAAGAAGAGACTGTAGCATTTGGGAGAGGGGATGGCCGGTAGAGTGCTTGGGATACAGCACAACCACTTCACTCAGCTACAAATATAGCACTCAGGCCATGACCAACACCAGCACCTTTAGTGCAGGAGAGTTGTTTCTTTTTTTTAACTATGTCAAAGCAAAACACACCTAGAAGTGCCTCCAATAGCTAAATTTGGGTCTGAAACAGAAGAGGAAAAGAGCAGTGATGGCCCTCTACAGCAGTGCAGGGCTTCTGAGAAGAAGATGACGCCTCTCGCTCTAGCTCATTATGCTGTAGCTGGCGGACTGAGCAGAGATGTGCTTCTCTGAATAGCAGCTCATTAGCAAAAGAAGAACTCTGACATTAGTTAAAATGTTGATAGATGTGACAGGTGGTGTGAAGACGAGATGGTGTTGTCAAATTGGAGTGGGAGCCCTCCAGCCTCGTGCCGTGCTTTATATAACCAGTTTATGCAGCATGTATTAAACTGTTAAAGAGAGAGTCTTTATTGAGTAAAACATACTAGGAAATTACAGATTACTGTTTTGTGGACTGAAACAAAGTCTAATAGTAAAAAAAGTTGCCTTACCCTTAGTGCTTGTAAATATCCAAATCTATTATTTGACTTTATCTTAGGTCTTCTTGGTTATACACAGCATAGTTATTTTCTCTGATCTTCAAATTTTCTATTTGATCCCTTTTATCTGCCTAAAAATATGCACTGGGATCCTCCATCGGGGAACAATGGAAAAAAAAAACAAAAACCCAAAGTAGAAACAATAAGAAAATCATTCCTCGATCCAAGATCTTTTTGAATTACCTTATAATCTTCTCTTTCTCTCATCATCTTTGATTGGCTGAAAAAGGTTTTCATTCACTGCTCATCATTTCCAAACCATGGGTTCACTTTAAACGTCTGCAATATAGTTTTAGTTTCTAGCACTATAAAGAGACAGCTCTTTCAGAGATCCTCAGTGACTTCCTGCTTCCTACTAAGCAAATTTGACAGCCATTTAGTTTTTTTAAAAAAATTTCATTGTTTGTTCTCCATAACCTTTCCACGCCTGTAGCACCACTGAAACTATAGTATTTTTGAAACACTCTACTTCTTTGTATTTATTGGTTTGTATATATACACTTGTTTTTCCTTCTAAGGACTTGGGTTGCAACCCCAGGTATGCTACTTACTGTGTTACTTGGGGGCACATTATTTAACTTTTCTGAGCTTCAGTTTTCTCACCTCTAAAAGGAAAGAAAGATAATACTGACCTGATAGAGTTGACTCAAAGATTAAAATTAGGTAATCTATGTAATATCATTATCACAGTAGTAGGTACTCAACAAATATTGGTCCTTTTCTGAAAGTGGACACCAGAAATTCTGCCTCAGCCACCATAGAAGAATCAACAGTTTTTATTACAGTATTTTCCAGGTGGCCATGTATTCCTGTGCAAGGCCATCTCTCCTTGTTGCTTGCTTCTACATTTTGGTTTATGACATCATCAAGACCTATGTCACAATTCTGCATCACAGCTACAAAGGAATATGGGAAATACAACTTTTAGCTTTCCAACCTTTGCAACAGAAGAATAAAAATGAAAATGGGAGTAGAATGGTTTAAATTTAAGCAGTTTACCTACCTGCCTCATCTAGCTTGAATTCTTGATCATCATCATTACAGTATCAAATATAGAAATGATACTAAGTGTATCAAAAAGACTCACACAAGCCCCAGCTCTGCCCTCTTGGCACTTTAAATCAAGTGTATAAATGCTGATACAGATAACCACATATGGAAGCCATGTAGACAGGTAGCAGAGATGTAGTTTGCTGATAGATGGTCCAACATTATCAAGTGTTAAGCACATTCGAAAATTAGGTTTAGAGACAGAATCGGGAAGAAATCTGCATCTCGTTTTGAAGTGGTTTTTTTTTTTTTTAAGGTCATTTTCTTTTTTTTTCTTTTTCTTTTTTTTTTCATTTTAAAATCTTTAATTCTTACATGCGTTCCCAAACATGAACCCCCTCCCACCTCCCTCCCCATAACATCTCACTGGGTCATCCCCATGCACCAGCCCCAAGCATGCTGTATCCTGTGTCAGACATAGACTGGCGATTCGATTCTTACATGATAGTATACATGTTAGAATGCCATTCTCCCAAATCATCCCACCCTCTCCCTCTCCCTCTGAGTCCAAAAAGTCCGTTATACACATCTGTGTCTTTTTTGCTGTCTTGCATACAGGGTCGTCATTGCCATCTTTCTAAATTCCATATATATGTGTTAGTATACTGTATTGGTGTTTTTCTTTCTGGCTTACTTCACTCTGTATAATCAGCTCCAGTTTCATCCATCTCATCAGAACTGATTCAAATGAATTCTTTTTAACAGCTGAGTAATACTCCATTGTGCATATGTACCACAGCTTTCTTATCCATTCATCTGCTGATGGACATCTAGGTTGTTTCCATGTCCTGGCTATTATAAGCAGTGCTGCGATGAACATTGGGGTACATGTGTCTCTTTCGATTCTGGTTTCCTCAGTGTGTATGCCCAGAAGTGGGATTGCTGGGTCATAAGGCAGTTCTATTTGCAATTTTTTAAGGAATCTCCACACTGTTCTCCATAGTGGCTGTACTAGTTTGCATTCCCACCAACAGTGTAGGAGGGTTCCCTTTTCTCCACACCCTCGCCAGCATTTATTGCTTGCAGATTTTTGGATCGCAGCCATTCTGACTGGTGTGAAGTGGTACCTCATTGTGGTTTTGATTTGCATTTCTCTAATAATGAGTGATGTTGAGCATCTTTTCATGTGTTTGTTAGCCATCCGTATGTCTTCTTTGGAGAAATGTCTATTTAGTTCTTTGGCCCATTTTTTGATTGGGTTGTTTATTTTTCTGGAATTGAGCTGCATAAGTTGCTTGTATATTTTTGAGATTAGTTGTTTGTCAGTTGCTTCATTTGCTATTATTTTCTCCCATTCAGAAGGCTGTCTTTTCACCTTGCTTATATTTTCCTTTGTTGTGCAGAAGCTTTTAATTTTAATTAGATCCCATTTGTTTATTTTTGCTTTTATTTCTAGAATGCTGGGAGGTGGATCATAGAGGATCCTGCTGTGATTTATGTCTGAGAGTGTTTTGCCTATGTTCTCCTTTAGGAGTTTTATAGTTTCTGGTCTTACATTTAGATCTTTAATCCATTTTGAGTTTATTTTTGTGTGCGATGTTAGAAAGTGATCTAGTTTTATTCTTTTACAAGTGGTTAACCAGTTTTCCCAGCACCACTTGTTAAAAGAGATTGTCTTTACTCCATTGTATATTCTTGCCTCCTTTGTCAAAGATAAGGTGTCCATATGTGTGTGGATTTATCTCTGGGCTTTCTATTTTGTTCCATTGATCTATATGTCTGTCTTTGTGCCAGTACCATACTCTTTTGATGACTGTGGCTTTGGGTAGTATACTCATTTTCACTATATTGATTCTTCCGATCCATGAACATGGTATATTTCTCCATCTATTAGTGTCCTCTTTGATTTCTTTCATCAGTGTTTTATTCCCTGGATGGGTAACAGAGCGCCTTTATTCCTTCTGTTTCCTATATTTCCTAACTTTTTCCCCACAACATCTACTCCTCAGTAATTTTTGATTTTGTTTCTGTTTTCTGATTTTGCTATCTGTTTTGTTCCAGATGATTATAAATCTAAGCTGGGTTGTGAAGAGTAGTTATTTAAAATATGGTTCATGAAAGAAGCTACCAGTCCTCAAACCATGTGTTACTAACTTGGGATGGAATAACGAGCTTGCTCCAGAATATGTCAGCTACCTTACTAACAATACTGTTTAGCTCAGCTGACATTTATTGTTTTGGAAGAAAAAATTTATTGATGAAGGAAGCAGCGCATTAATTTTTGGTGCAAGTTCTTTGTCTTATTCAGGACTTCCCAAGTAGCACAGTGGTAAAGAACCCACATGCCAGTGCCGGTGAAGCAAGAGATGTTGGTTTGATCCCTGGTTCGGGAAGATCCTCTGGAGTAGGATATGGCAACCCACTCCATTTCCTATTCTTGCCTGGAAAATTCCTTAGACAGAGGAGCCTGGCACGCTACAAGTCCACAGGGTCACAAAGAGTTGGACACAACTGAGCAACTAAGCACAAGTACACAGCACCCATCCTTGTCCTATTACAGACTGGCATTTTGAACAGAACTGATTACATTTATATCAGTAAATTGTTTTGCAGAATTTTCTACTAAAAGTTAAACCACTATAAATATGAAGTGACAATTTAGAACCCATATTAGCTGTATTAATTACTTTGGACTCTGTAAAGCATCATTTTACAGGATAACACCTCAGGGAGAATGGAATAAAACGCCAAAGGAATCTCAATGTGTTGTGCAAAGATACCGAATCCAAAGCAGTCTGTTGAGGTGGGGCACTCTCTTTTTTCCATTTTTCACACCCCACTTAACATAGCGTCTCATAGAGGAGACTGCATAAGGTAGACACTCATAAATAACTTACTGTGAATGCAATCTTCTCTTTTTCAAGTTACATTTTTTCTGTGCTGTTTAAAGAAATTTAAAGTACTCAAGTTTTGGCTGGATTTCTGCAGCATGTCTGTGAGCATGCAGTGACTTGAATCCCTGACAACACCTTCTCACCCATTGCGAGAGGAGGCCTGATGAGGCTCGTGCCCTTTGCAGAAGGCATCCTTGGTTCATCATCTACTCAATGTAAGGGAGACGTTTCCATCAGAAAACTTTTCTGTTTTCTCTTTCTAACATTTGACTTCCAAGCAAGAATCACAGGTGCCCTTAACCCCCTGTTTTACACTGTCCCCTGTGATTTTTTTAAAAACTTAATTTAAAGTCAGCATGCTGAGACTCTGAAAGTTCTTTTGTAGAAAACCCCAAACTCTAGCAGAGTAGAAAAAAAAACTTGACAAAGTAAAATAATCAATTGCAAGTTGGTGAACCTTTAAAGAGTATTAATTCAATTGGATAAACTGCAGTTAAATAACTTTCATCAAGCAAACTGGGTTAGGTGGTTAAAAGCAAGGAAAAAAATTCTAAAAACATACAGTGGGTAGTAGTTTATGTGTCAAGAAAAACTGAGAGAATTTTTGAAGCTCTGATGTCTAGCAGATAGCACTTAAATCATTTTTCTCCAAACTTCAGTCATAATACTTCAAAGAGTTATAGCCATAATACAAATTTTTAGACTAAGAAGTGGTGTTTGAAGTTATTTTATAGGATTTTGCTGTAAGGGCTCCAATTGATTTGTAGTAAGATAAAAGAAGAAAACTTTATTTTCGAAGCTTTGTCGGAAAAAGCTTCCCTTCCATTGGTCGTTCTGCCAATATGCCTGCAGGGCATGATGATGTAGACACTGATATTATATGCCTATATGAACTGAGCAGGCTTACACCTCCTGCTGTTTGTGTTATGGTTAAAATCTGTCACAAAACTAGTGGTGATTTATTAAATGTTTAATGAAGTAAGACAAAAACTTCAATAACTACAAACAGAAAAGTAGAACATCACATTAAAATATAATAATACACATTACGTTTCTTTTTTCTTCCGAATTTTCACTTGCTGAAAATGATAAGGGCACCTTTGGAAATCTAGACAGCATAAAAAGAATTTTGAGAAGCACCTACTCATGTTAACAAAGGGTATGCTTTGGTTTCATTCTTTGCTTTCTTTTTCCTCTCCATAAGATAGAAAAAACTCTGTTCCCACGCAACAGAGAATATGCGAAGCTTGCCTACTAATACCTTCTTTGCTAAACTTTCTATTAATAGTATATAAGATACTTCACTATCCATGTAGAACAAGATGACAGATCTGAAGTGTGGGGTTAGTGCTGCATCAGTTTTATGGAATTCTATTTAAATATCACTCTAATAAACTTTAGCAAAGTTCATAAATATGAAACTGTATGACAATACACAATTATAGGCATATCTGAAAATTGTCTTTTAAAAATAGATTCTATTTTTTCCTTCCTCTTTAGAATCTAGGATACCTTTTTAATTGGAAAAAAAAAAAGGACATTTTTACATTGCTTACCTAGCTGCCTGTATGTCTCAAGCTAATGTCTATTTTGTGTGTGTGTGTATATGCACAGGGTAGTTGCTATTTTCATTACATTATTATATTATGTTTATAATTCTCTTCTTGTTATATATTTTACTCCTCTTACTCTCCTTCCTTCTCTATCTCTCTTCTAAACTATTTAATGGATTTGTAGTATCAAATGATTCCTTATGTTTATTGATTCTGATTTACTTAATCCTTGTAATGGAGATTTATAGTCTAAGTGAAGGTGGAATTTTGAAAATGCAGAAATATTGATTTTTTTATAAGCATAAAATTCCAGCCTAACTATATGAACATCTTGTTTGCATTAAAATTTCTAAAAGGTCTTGCCATTTATGTTATCTGATATAGCCTGGCTTACTAGAGGGTCATTTCTCTGTAGACCTGGTTGATAAAAGCTTAAGGATATCTTCCAATAAAATAATTAAATGATTGATTTGGAAGAAGGATGACCTAACAATTAGTTGATTGGCTAAATTTTTCACTTCTTAACTGTCCTTCCCCAATTTCTTGGGT
This sequence comes from Ovis aries, assembly GCF_016772045.2. Lineage (NCBI taxonomy): Eukaryota > Metazoa > Chordata > Mammalia > Artiodactyla > Bovidae > Ovis > Ovis aries. Next base: position 67,849,308 of record NC_056054.1, on the reverse strand, counting down.
TCCCAGGTGGCACCAGTGGTAAAGAGCCTGCCTGCCAAGGCAGGAGACATACAAGATGAGGGTTTGATCCCTGGGTTGGGAGGATCCTCTGGAGGAGGGCATGGCAGCCCACTCCAGTATTCTTGTCTGGAGAATTCCCATGGACAGAGGAGCCTGGCAGGCTACAGTCCACAGGGTCGCAAAGAGTTGGACATGACAGAAGCAATTTAACATGCACGCACATGGTGAATCTATACAGTTTTAGCTTCTAAGGCTTTGTTTCATTCACTCATTCATTCACTTATCCATCCATCCATCCATCCATCCACTCATATTCATTCACAAAACATTAACTGAACCCTACTCTGCATGTCCTATAGAAAACACTAGGAAAATAGTAATGAGAAAAACATATACGGTCTCTGCCTCCATGGAATTTATAGTCTTGTTAAGGAGATAACAAAAAGCAAAATAATTAAAAAGTTGAAATGGGTTCTATGAAAGAAACAAAGTGCTTTTACTATAAAAACTGGAAATTCTTTCAGATCCATGGAAATAGAGTGATGTGTAAAGGCTGACTGAACAAAGTGACTCATCACACAGTTACATCTGACCAAATAACTCAAATAATTTTTATGAGTATCATTATTTCAGTTATCTTGGCATATCAAATAAGATTAACCATGGAAAAATCAGAACAGTTCATCACTTACTGGTCTAAGAACTATTGGTCTGGTATAAACTTTTTTTAAATAAAAAAGCCAGATTTTGTAACTATTTCTTTCTGGATTCAGTATTTCTTGATATTTCCAAGTTTCACCATTTTAAGAAACATGACTTTAAACAAAATTATTGTCACTTAAAAATTAGAACTTGAACTATTTTCCATTTAAAAATGAACATTGTGTGCTATTGGGAATGTAAATTGGTACAACCACTATGGAAAACAGTATGAAATTTCCTTAAAAACCTAAAAATAGAGTTAGCATATTATCCAGCAATCCCACTCCTGGGTATATATTTAAAGAAAACAAAAACATTAATTTGAAAAGATATATGTACCCCAATTGTTCATAGCAGCATTATTTGCAGTTGCCAAGATATGAAGACAACTTAAATGTCCCTCACAGATGAATGGATAAAGAAGAAGTAACATTCCGTGTGGGGCCTCCCTCATGGCTCAGCGGTAAAGAATCCCCCTGCAATGCAGGAGACGCAGGTTTGATCCCTGGGTTGGGAAGATCCCCTGGAGAAGGAAATAGCAACTCACTCTAGTATTCTTACCTGGGAAATCCCATGGACAAAGGAGCCTGGTGGGCTACAGTCTATGGGGTTGCAAAGAGTTGGACACAACTTAGCAACTGAACAACAGCAACAAAATAGTCCATGCAGTGAAATATTACTCAGCTATAAAAAAGAATGAAAAATTTGCCATTTCCAACAATATGTATTGTCCTTGAGGGTATAGTCCTTAGTGAAATAAGTCAGACAGAGAAAGATAAATACTGTATCTTTTAATTTACATGTGGAATCTAAAAAATAAAAGAAACAAGTGGTTATAATAAACCAGAAACAGACTCATGGGTATAGAGAAAAAACTAGTGATTACCAGTGAGTGGTTGAGGGAGGGGCAGAATGAGGGAAGGAGATTTAAGAGATCCAAACTCCTAGGTATAAAATAAATAAGATGCAAAGTGCAATCATGTATAGTATAAGGAATATAGCCAGTATTTTATAATAACCTTATATGGAGAATAATCTATAAAAATATCAAATCAGTATTTTGTGCACCTGAAACTAATATAATAATAGTAAGTCAACTATACTTAAAAGCATGAACCTTGGAAATCACTTTAAAGTTCATAATAATGAATAATTATATCTTTCCCTTTAATTCCTCCCCCCAAATAGAACCATGTACCATCTATAGATAGTTTGGGCATAATCTAGTATATTTAGATGTACATAAATCTTATATTTATAAAAGTGCTTTGGTCATTATGTTGGATAGTAAATTTGCATATCAGCTGAGGAATAGAGTGATGGCATGGGCAGCCTGCTCCTAGGCCTGGTTTCCAGCTTTGACGCTCCTACAACTTTGTAAAACTGTAGAGAAGCAACTCCATTCATCTCAACAGATACTCAGCAAGAGTTTATTTAGTCCATGCCATTCAAATCTTTACAAAAATTGAACTGTCTTTAAGAACATTACTATTTATTTTTGAGGGGAAAAGATAATTTCATTAGTAACACATGATGGAATAAAATCAGAGTCATAAAGAAGAATCAACTAGGAAGTAGCATTATTCAAATAATATATAAATCATAGAGAGAAGAGTAAATATGGAGAAGCTCCACACAGGAGCTGGCATGCAAAACAGGCCTTGAAAGGAGATAAAATTCCAGTGTGCAAAGATGGATAAATGGAGGTTTCCAGGGAGATAGCTCACCAGGAACAAAGGAATGGAGGCAGGAAAGTATGTGTTAACTTTTCTGACTTGGAACTGTACACGCAACAGAATAAAACATTTTGAACCTCTCTTCTCCCCTAGTATTTCAATATTCCCTTTTCCTCCTCATGTGATTGAATTTTAAAATTGCTTTTCGGATTCTTCTCGGAATCTAATTGTCCTACCCCAATGCAAAGGAGGTTAAAGCGTCTGCCTGCAATGCAAGAGACCTGGGTTCAATCCCTGGGTTGGGAAGATCCCCTGGAGAAGGAAATGGCAACCCACTCCAGTATTCTTGCCTGGAGAATCCCATGGACGGAGGAGCCTGGTGGGCTACAGTCCTTGGGGTCGCAAAGAGTCGGACATGACTGAGCAACTTCACTCACTCACTCACTCACTCTCTCAATGCAAAGCAGTGCAGAACCAATTTTGATAAAATGCCCTACACATAGGTGCTCAATAAATATTTGTCCAATAAATGAATAAAAGAATGAATCTCTGCTTCCTATCCTCTCCTCCCCTGCTTTCCAGTCTCTTTTCTTGGGCGTTGAGAAATCAACAGCTCAAAGGTCTTAGAAGAAAAGTGATTCAGATAAGTCATTTTAAAGTGGGACCTCTTAGCTCTCAGTCCCCGTGTAAGGTACCTAATTTGTGGCAGCCATGGGTTATGCTAAAGGAGGATCACCCCCTTGACCCTGAGGTGCTTCTCAGTGAAGCTGAGAAAGTTTGCAGTTCATCCCTCTTTCCTTTGTCGCTGCCTGTGGCTACCGTGGAGACAGTTGAGCGTGCTACTGCACAAGCAGGCTAGCCAAGGGGGGAAACAAAGGCACTGGTCTTGGGGGAGTCCTAATCCACTCATTTGAGAAAACAGAGATCTCTAGCTTCCTAGGGTTGCAGGGTTACTTTCACCTGGAATCTCATTCCATCAGCATGGTTTCAATGTCCTCCCCTTGTCTTATAGGATAATTCTGCACCATAATAATAGAGCAGACACATGCCCAGAGAGGCTAATGCCTTTTTAAAAATCTTTTTTTTTTTTTGGTAATACCCTATTGCAATGTTTCTAGAAATTTTAAACTATCTTAATTTGTTTTTAATCTTCCACCCCAAAATGATTTTCAATCAAATTCCAAAAAAGAGCATAAAGTAGACTTGAGGAATTGTAGACCTTGACGATGATGTCCCTCGTCTTGGCTGGGGATACCATGTCAAGGTTACTGTCCTGCCCGCATGTCACAGTGCTGCCAGGAAAGGCATTTGCTGTTTGCCATCCTCTCTGTGGGGTTCTCACCAAGCACCACTGAGAACAGCTTATTCCTCCATTTCCTTTTCAGACAACACTGGGGATCTGAATGGATACACTGCTAGCATTCCCCGTACCATGCACCATACTCAAACAATTGGGAGCTAAAGACACCCTTTCACATTATACATTGGCACACATTATTGGTATCTGCAGGTACTTTTATGCCTTGTTAGAAGGTGGAATTTTAGAAAGGTGTCACACTGCTTTTAAATACCTTCTGTGCTTCACAGATTCATTGTAATAATCACCCAAATTGACAGACAGTAAAATTTCAACTTTAATTTGCTTAGCAGTCATGGAAGATAACACAGTGTGAACAGTTCCTCTGAATAAGCTATAATTGTTTTGTTATACCCATGCATTACTCTTCTCAGAGAAGGAAAGAATCTGTAACAAGACAGCCTGTTGAGCCTGCTAAATGAGAAAAATGAAGCTTAATTAAAAGATCTATCTTTGTAATAAGGGAATTATATTTGTGTGTGTGCATCTGTGTGCATGTGTGTGTGTGTGTGTATATTCTTTCCTCATTATGAAATATTCTGAGATAAATATCCCAATCATACTTTTACGTTATAATTATCTGCAAATGACCAATGGCATGCTAGGCTTTATCACATAACCTATGTTGCTGTTTTTTACTTTGCTTGTGTCAATAGGAAATGCAGCAGAAAAAAATGGTTGACAAGCTGTTTTGGAAATCCAGAGCTACATTAATTCAAATCAGAAACATCCATTGCTGGGCTAAGAATGCAAATCTCTGTACCAGTGTTCTTCTCGCTTAGTCCACAGGACATCTAGTGGTAAGCAGCGCAGTAGCAGCAGTTCACTGAGGCCCCTGTTAGCATTATCCATCACCAGTACCCTTCTTCAGGGATGCCAGTGTTTCCTTTATTGCCTTTCTGGGGAAACAGAAGACTGGCTGTCTGTCCCAACTGCAATTTTTTTTTAAATAGAAAACAAATACAAGCTCATCTGTCACATTCAAACAATCAAATGATGTTTCTGTAATCTGAGTGGAAAGAGAATTTCAAAAGAAATGTATACATGAACTACAGCTTATTACTAAAGCAGTAAGTTTTAAATGTTGGTGATGTGTGATTCTCATGGGTCACTGCTCTTTCTGGACATTGTGATGGACGTTCTCAGTGATCTCATTTTTCTTTATACTGTTCTCAGAGTTTTGTTTTCAAAACTTTCTATTCCTCCTTGGGCAGGATTTTTTAAAATCACGTAATAGAAAATAATTAACACATTTTATGTAGTTACTATAGGTTATTTAGCTTTTGCCCTCAAATATTTGTGAATATTTACTTTCTAATTTCCCTCTCAACATGCATTTTCAGTATGTAATATGTAGATAAAAATGGGAACTCTGAGAAATGAGTGACAAGCTGTAAAAAACACTATCCAACAGCCAGGGCATTTTATCTGTATAGGTTACAAGAACTTAGCTTCCCAGATAGATTTTGGGGATCAGTAGGATCACATTTTTCAACTGCTTTAATACCAATATCTAAAATATAGACACAAGCTCCTATGATGTGGCTATTAGTAGGTTAACTAGGTAATAATGAATGAGATGCCATAGGTTAGCATAGAGTTAGCACAATAGGATTTGTTTCAGCATGAAATGATGTTGAGTGTTAAAAATTTAATCTTTATGTGCTAATATGCATGGCGTACCTTGTTAATTATTGCCAAAAGATTCTTTATGCTTCTGAACGCTAATAAATGAGTAATTCAGAATAGATTGTTTTGTAGCTATCCATCCATATAGATTAGTTTGACAAAGTCTACAAGACATTGAAAATTATATAGGCTTTTAGTAAGAATACTTATGATATATACCAAATCAGTTGTAAACATTGTAGTATGGGATACTGATGTCTTAAATTAGGTAGAGATAATTTTTAGCTTTTAACTTACTTTCTTTTAAAGCAAAAGCATTCATATCTGAAGATAAAATTATACTTACTGTGTATGAAAGCATATATTTGTGGGCTTCTCTGGTGGCTCAATTGGAAAAGGGCATGGCAACCCACTCCAGTACTCTTGCCTTGAGAATCCCGTGGACAGAGGAGCCTGGTGGGCTACAGTCCATGGGGTCGCAAAGAGCTGGACGTGACTGAAGTGACTTAGCATGCATGCACTGGTGGCTCAGTGGTCAAGAATCTGCCTGTCAGCGCATGAGCCATGGGTTCAGTCCCTGGTCTGAGAAGATCCTGCATGCCTTGGAGCAACGGAGCCTGTGAGCCACAGCTACTGAATCTGTGCTCCAGAGCCTGGGAGCTGCAACTACTGAGCCATGTGCTCTAACTATTGGAGCCTGCACGCCCCAGAGCACATGCTTGGCAACAAGAGAAGCCACCGCAGTGAGAAGCCTGTGCCCCACACTAGAGAGACTAGCACCCCCTCACTGCAACTAGAGAAAAGCCTGTGCGGCAATGAAGACGCAGCACAGCCAAAAATAAATAAATACACTTCAAAATGCATATACTTATTATTACTAAAGCCTTCTCAATTTTTTCTTTCCTTCACCATTGAAGGAAAGTGTCCTTTACCTTTGGTATCAGTAGTTCTGATTAAACTAGTGATGTTGGTTTTCAGAAATAGTGCTAAGCGTCTAAAATATTGAATTAGGTATGCAAATACAATTACTGAAGTAGCATCTAAATTTCATAACATTTTGATATCATCCACATCTATAAAACAAATATTTTAGCAAAAGTGAGTTTTATCACTTGCTGCATTATTTGTAACTCCAGTTTAAAATCAACAGCCGAATATGAAACATGCTGGATTTTTGGAGATTAAATAATTACTTAATTGTCTCTTTTGTGAAAATAAAACACTGAATTTCACAAAGTAATTTTCTTTAATGAGGTGTAATTGACATTAAGGGGCTTCCCTGGTGGCTTAGATAAAGAATCTGCCTGCAGTGCAGGAGACCTGAGTTAGAGTCCCAGGTCAGGAAGATACCCTAGAGAAAGGAATGGCTACCCACTCCAGTATTCTTCCTGGAGAATCCCATGGACAGAGAAGCCTGGCGGGCTACAGTCCACGGGGTCTCAGAGAGTCAACACTGTATTAGTTTTAGGTATTTGATATAATGATTTGATATATGTATGTATTTTAAAATGATTACCACAATAAGTCTACTTAACATCCATCACCACACATGTTCACAAAGGTTTTTGTTTTGTTTTGTTTTGTTTTGTTTTAGTAATGAGAACCTCTCAAGATCTGTTCTCCTAGCACTTGCCATGTTCTCCTCCAGGGGCTCTTCCTGACCTAGGGATCGAACCTACATCTCTCATATCACCTGCACTGGCAGGTAGGTTCGTTACCACGAGCGCCAACTGGGAAGCCACGTATTGCAGTATATATTACAGTATTGTTAACTGCAGTCATCATGCTGTACACTACACTCCCAGGACTTATTTATTTTATAACTAGAAGTTTGTATCTTTTGACCATCTTCACACATTTTACCATGGTTGCCTGTGACAATCATGGATTTATTCTCTAGGAGTTTAGGTGTTTTGTTTTTTTTTTTGGTTTTTAGATTCCACATATAAGTAATATCATAAAGTGTTTGTCTTTCTCTGTCTGGCTTAGTTCACTAAACATAATGCCCTCAAAGTCCATCTAAGTTCCTGCAAATGGCAGGTTTTTTAAAAATGACTATTATTTTCACGGATAGTATGTCATTGTGTGTATGTGTGTGTGTGTATTTAAATCTGTTTTCTTTATCCACTCCTCTACTGATGGACACATAGGTTATTTTCATGTCTTGGCCGCTGTAAGTAATGCTACAGTTAACATGGGGGTATGGATATCTTTTTGAGTTGGTGATTTTGTTTACCTTGAATAAATACCCAGAAGTGCACCTGCTGGATCTTATGGAAGTTCTGTTTTTAATTTTTTGAGGAATCTCCATACTGTTTCCCATAGTGGCTGCACCAATCTAAGTTCCCACAAACAGTGCACGGTTGTTCCCTTTTCTTCACATCCTTGCCAACACTTGTTATTTCTTTCTCTTCCCGACAGTTTGTTATTGTTATATAGAAATACAACTGATTTTTGTATATTGATTTTATATTCTGCAGTTTTAATGAATTTGTTTCATAGTTCTAACAGTTTTTTGGTGGAGTCTTTAGGGTTTCTTATATATAATGTCGTGTCATCAGCAAATAGAGGCAGTTTACTTCTTCCATTACAATTTGGATGCCTGTAACTGTTTTGTGTGTGTCTAACTGCTCTGGCTGGGACTTTGAGGACTGTGTTGAATAAAAGTAGCAAGAGTGGGCATCCTTGTTTCATTCACAAAGCCATTTTTGATAAAATTGTATTTAAATCTTTTGCAGTAGCATGGGATTTCTGAGAACCACTCAATTATACTGTCATACCAGACCACCTGACCTGCCTCTTGAGAAATGTGTATGCAGGTCAGGAAGCAACAGTTAGAACTGGACATGGAACAACAGACTGGATCCAAATAGGAAAAGGAGTACGTCAAGACTGTATATTGTCACCCTGCTTACTTAACTTATATGAAGAGTACATCATGAGAAACACAAGCTGGAATCAAGATTTCTGGGAGAAATATCAATAACCTCAGATATGCAGATGACACCACCTTTATGGCAGAAAGTGAAGAGGAGCTAAAGAGCCTCTTGATGAAAGTGAAAGAGGAGAGCGAAAAAGTTGGCTTAAAGCTCAACATTCAGAAAACGAAGATCATGGCATCTGGTCCCATCACTTCATGGGAAATAGATGGGAAACAGTGGAAACAGTGTCAGACTTTATTTTTGGGGGCTCCGAAATCACTGCAGATGGTGACTGCAGCCATGAAATGAAAAGACGCTTACTCTTTGGAAGAGAAGTTATGACCAACCTAGATAGCATATTCAAAAGCAAAGACATTGCCGACTAAGGTCCGTCTAGTCAAGGCTATGGTTTTTCCTGTGGTCATGTATGGATGTGAGAGTTGGACTGTGAAGAAGGCTGAGCACCGAAGAATTGATGCTTTTGAAGTGTGGTGTTGGAGAAGACTCTTGAGGGTCCCTTGGACTGCAAGGAGATCCAACCAGTCCATTCTGAAGGAGATCAGCCCTTGGATTTCTTTGGAAGGAATGATGCTAAAGCTGAAACTCCAGTACTTTGGCCACCTCAAGTGAAGGGTTGACTGATTGGAAAAGACTCTGATGCTGGGAGGGATTGGGGGCAGGAGGAGAAGGGGATGACAGAGGATGAGATGGCTGGATGGCATCACTGACTCAATGGACGTGAGTCTGAGTGAACTCTGGGAGTTGGTGATGGACAGGGACGCCTGGTGTGCTGTGATTCATGGGGTTGCAAAGAGTTGGACACGACTGAGCGACTGAACTAAACTGAACTGATAGATATTGTACTATGTAACAAGTAAGATATGTAAATATGATTTTATGGCACTATTGTCGTGAAGTCGCTCAGTTGTGTCCGACTCTTTGTGACCCTATGGACTGTAGCCCACCAGGCTCCTCCATCCATGGAATTTTCTAGGCAAGAGTACTGGAGTGGGTTGCCATTTCCTTCTCCATAGGAGGTCCGCAAATAGTATCTCTTTTTCTTCACTCAGATTGAGAATTTACTGAGAGATAGGCATAGGGATCAGGCAGATTGAGATCAAAATTGTAACTTAAAAAAATGAACTGATAAAACTTTATTAAGGAGAGCTTTAAGCACAGTGAGTTTGCTAATATTTTATCTTGAATTAAACTGGTTAGAAAGGTCCTACTTCCCCACACATGCACCTCTGTCTAAATGAGGAGAGATGGTCTTGCTAAATTTACCACTTGGGCGACAGAACAGATGAACCTGCACTGTCCTTGCAGAGAGGCAGAACTGAGGAACAGAGAAAAGTAGAGCTGAACTGAGCTTCGCTGTCTTCTTCCCAGGTAGCTTTTATGGACTGAATTGTGTTTCCCTGCCTTGACACCCCATTCATATTTTGAACTCCTAACTCTCCATGTGACCTTACTTGGAGATAGGACCTTTAAGGGGATACGTAGAGTTGAATGAGGTTATAAAGACAAGGTTCCAATCCAGTGGGTCTGATGTCCTAACAAGAAGAAAGACCACAGGAAAGCGTGTACACAGAAGAAAGGCCATGTAAGAGCACAGGGAGGAGACAGCCTTAGGAGAAACCAGCCCTGATCTTGACTTCCACTCTCTAGAAAATACATTTCTGTGGCCTAAGCCACTCAGTCTCTGGGCTTTTAGTATGGCAGCCGGAGCTGACTGATATTGTAGCCAAGTGTTGCTCTAGTGGAGGTGCCTTCATGTGGAAATGCCAGGAGTGAGGAATGAGTCACTCTAACACAAGCTATTGTTTCACAGTATTCACAGTATTGTTTCACAGTGTTCTCCTGGGCTAGATCATGAAGGCCTCAAGTTCAAAGATCTTGTATTCTGATTGTTTACTTTGACAAAAATAATTAGCATGTTGGCACTAGGTAGATATTTGTAAATTAATAATAATGCTTTTGCATTTTATAGACTTTTCTGCCTTTTAAGTTTTATTATCTTCTTCTTTCCCCTAAATTCTGTGTCGTACAGTAACTGTGACTTTCTTCATTAGTAGTGCAAGTGAGCTAAATCTCCAACTAGAAAGCTCTGATTCTGTGTGAGAATGTTAATTATTGTGTATTTATAGAATATCACGCTGATGAATGTAAAACTTTCAGCTAAAGAATTGCAAAGCGAAAGTTAGATGATTTCATTGCAGTTGCCACGAAAATACAGTTGCTTGAAGTTTTGTGTTCAATCTATGCATGAGCTGATTTACAGTTTTTAAAGAACTTTTTGGAAATATTTTTAGCCTAAAAAGTGTTACAAAAATAGTACAGTTTCCACACTGCCCTTGCCCAGATTCCCCTAATGTTAGCATATCCTATAGCCATAGGGCAATTATAGAAACTAGAAAATTAATATTGCTACATCTACTTCTGCTTCATTGACTACGCTAAAGCCTTTGACTGTGTGGATGGCAGAAAACTGTGGAAAATTCTTCAAAAGATAGGAATACCAGACCACCTTACCTGCCTCCTGAGAAACCTGTATGCAGGTCAAAAAGCAGCAGTTAGAAACAGACTTGAAACAATGGACTGGTTCCAAATTGGGAAAGGGAGTATGTCAAGGCTGTATATTGTCACCCTGCTTATTTAACTTTCATGCAGAGTATATCATGTGAAATGCCAGGCTAGATGAAGCCCAAACTGGAATCAAGATTGCCAGGAGAAATATCAGTCACCTCAGATATGCAGATGACACCACCCTTATGGCAGAAAGTGAAGAGGAACTAAAGAGCCTCTTGATGAAAGAGAAAGAGGAGAGTGAAAAAACTGACTTAAAACTCAACATTCAAAAAACTAAAATTATGACAGCTGGTTCCATCACTTCATGGCAAATAGATGGCGAAACAATGGAAACAGTGACCGACTTTATTCTCTTGGGTTCCAAAATCACTGCAGATGGTGACTGCAGCCATGACATTAAAAGACGCTTGCTCCTTGGGAGAAAAGCTATGACCAACCTTCAGCTGAATTCAGTCACTCAGTCACGTATGACTGTTTGTGACCCCATGGAATGCAGCATGCCAGGCTTCCCTGTCCATCACCACTTCTCAGAGCTTGCTCAAACTCGTGTCCATAAAGTCAGTGATGGCATCCAACCATCTCATCCTCTGTCATCCCCTTCTCCTCTTGCCTTCAATCTTTCCCAGCCTCAGGGTCTTTTCCAGTGAGTCAGTTCTTCGCATCAGGTGGCCAAAGTATTAGAGTTTCAGCTTCAGTCTCAGTCCTTCCAATAAAAATTCAGGACTGATTTCCTTCAGGATTGCTTATTTGATTTCCTTACAGCCCAAGGGACTCTCAAGAGTCTTCTCCAACACCACAGTTCAAAAGGATCAATTCTTTGGTGCTCAGTTTTCTTTGTAGTCCAACTCTCACATCCATACGTGACTACTGGAAAAACCATAGCTCTAACTAGATGGACCTTTAACCAACCTTGGCAGTGTATTAAAAAGCAGAGACATTACTTTTCCAACAAAGGTCCGTCTAGTCAAAGCTATGGTTTTCCCAGTAATCATGTATGGATGTGAGTGTTGGACCATAAAGAAGACTGAGAGCTGAAGAATCGATGCTTTTGAACTGTGGTGTTGGAGAAGACTCTTGCAAGTCCCTTGGACTGCAGAGAGAGCGAACCAGTCAATCCTAAAGGACATCAACCCCAAATATTCGTTGGAAGGACTGAGGCTGAAGCTGAAACTCCAATACTTTGGCCACCTGATACAAAGACCCAACTCATTAGAAAAGACCCTGACACTGGGAAATATTGAAGCAGGAGGAAAAGGGGACGACAGAGGATAAGATGACTGGATGGCATCACTGACTAAATGGACATGAGTTTGAGCAAGCACCAGGAGATAGTGAAGGAAAGGGAAGCCTGACTTGCTGGAGTCCATGGGGTTGCAAAGAGTTGTCCATGACTGAGCAACTGAACAACAAGATTGATACAATTTATTAATGAACCTAGAGACCTTGTTAGAATTTTGCCAGTTGTCCCACTAGTGTCCTTCTTCTGGACAATAGCCATGTTGCTCCTGGCTGTTCTTAATTTCCCCCAATTGCAACAGTTGTCAAGTCTTGGTCTTTGATGACCTTCATACTTTTGAAAAGTACTGGTCCATCATTTTGGAAATTATCCACAATTTCTGTTTGAGGTCTTCTCGTGATTAGGTTGAGGGTATATAAAAATACTGCAAGTACTGTGACATTCTCAGTGCATCATATCATGAGATGTGATGTCAGTGTAACTTATTGCTAATGATTATAACTTGGATCACTTGGTAAAGATACTGTCTGCTGCATTTATCCCTTGTAATGTTACTACTTTCCCTTTTTAATTAATAAGTGGGGGAGTACCCTGAGACTATGAAAATATTCCATTCCTCATCATTAACTTTTGCCAACTAATGTTAGTACTTCATTGATGATTCTTGCCTACAACAATTATTTTGGTGATATCTGCCTAATGGTACTTTTCTACTTCCATAATTCCTTTTAATTTGTTAACTGGAATTCTATAGGGAGAATGAGCTGCCCTTTCTCCTTTCTGTTTTCTTCTTTCTTTCCTCTTTCTTGGATATAAATATAGATTCATGGATATTTCCTATATTCTATTTGTATATAGATTTTATGTCAATAAAGTCACTCTCCTAGAATTAATTAATATTAAACTTAGACTTGAAATGATGAGGCTTGTATGTTCTGATGTGTGTTAGTCATGAAAAACAGAAGTGGTACATGGCAATCTATGCCCTCAGGACATTCATAGAATAACTGGGTAGATAGAGAGACACCCCCCAAAATACAATGATATATTTGTATAAAAGCTCAAGACAGCAAGAGAAGATACAGTAAGAGACAGTCTATGTTTGATTGCCAGATGAGGCAGGAAATGCTAACGCGCTAAATGTTAAAGCTGACCACCTATGTGCTACATAGGCCTGTTTCATGCTTCTCTAACCTGGAAGAAATCACAAAGCAAGTAGAATATTTTCCAAGCAGAAATATGTCCTCATACCTATTTTCCTCATAGGTGAATACTGACCATTTATTTGATGCATAAAAGTACAATGAAGTCAATTAGCTTGATGTATAAATTCTCAATAGTCAAATTTGAGCTGCCTCTTTGGCCCGACTTAAGACTTTTCTTCCTTAAAATCCACACTCCTATCTCATTCCAGGCACATGGAACTTAATGTTTCAGGTTTAACACATTTCCATGCCTCTGCACACACTGTTCCCACAATCTGGAATGCCATTTAAGATCACTTTGCAAAATTTATTCTCATTCTTTAAAACCCATCTCAAAAACTACTGTCCCTCAGAAAAAATAGTCAGCTCCTGGACGTACACTTGTTTTCTGTCTCAATGCTCCCGTGGTTCGGTCATGCACCTGTTTTAGATCTTGCCAGCGTCAGTTGCAATTTACCTGTCTCTTCTAATAGTTTGTCTCCTCCCTGGCACTGAGACCTCACTGAGGGAGTGGCTCAGTCTTGTGCTGTGTTATGCTCAACATCTAGCTGGAACAGTGTCTGCGACAGAACAGGTACGTGGTAAATGCTTATTGAATGAATAAATGATTCACTGTTGAATAGTAAAACATTTTACAGATATAGCAGCTTTCTTTCTAAGACAGTATTTCAACATATGTCCATGAGTTGGCAACATCATAATTCACCTTATTGATGAAGTGCTTTGTTGTAGCTCACCTTCATCACCATGAAGAAATCAAAACAGACCATAATAAAATATTAAAGAGTTTTCAGTACCCTAGGGACAAATAATAATTAAATAAATTCATTTGAAAACAAAAGATTTTCTATAGATTGCCCAGCATTTGCTTTAAGTACAATAAATCTTTCTTATAATATGTACTATTGAATTTATAGCAAAAATTTAACTGATAGTCTGTTTTCAGTTATATTGTTTAATGAAGCCTGCCGACAAATGATCTTGCTTATTAATACATTTATTAAAGTAAACTTGCAAAGCTTCTCCTTGTGATTTACTGAGCTAACCAGACTTAAAAAATAAAACTATCCTCTTCAAATATTGTACATGGGTCTGTTTCCACAACCAGAAAGATCTGACAGTTCCTCTCTAGCATCTTGTCTTTGTGCAGTTTTGAATCTACTGAATACAAATGGTGAATTTGCACAATAAGGAAAAAAAACCTATTTAATACATCTTGTCATAGAGCAATAGGTCTGTCTCGTTCAGAGACTAGGTGCCATATTCTGAGTTTGACATTTGAATGGAAATTAAAAATTTTTAAAGCAGACATTGACAAATATTATAGTTTCTTAAAGATTTAGGTCTCCTATTGAAGTTGTAGTTAGTTATCTCTGAGAAGCCTGGACAATGTCCATGAGGTCCATGGTCCCTTCCGGTCTGTTTGCATCTTAGGTCCTGTGGTTACGCTGTTTGTGGGAGGGTGAGTAAGTGGAATATGAAAATATGTCTCTGAGAAAGCCATACCAAATACAGATGACTTGCTCATTTTCATCGTTGGGTGCTCTTTGCAGCTCTTCTATACTGAAGAGATAGCTGGAGAGCAACTTAGGATGAGCTGTGAATGCAGCGAATGCTATGATCAAGAAATAAAAGAATTACAAAGGGAGCGCTAAAGTGTATGTGTGTGTGTGTGTGTACATGTATATCATGTAGATTATGTATGTACAAATATATGTACTTACATGTTCTGTGTTTAGATAATTAGAAAGGGCATGTATAGGCCATGTTTATGAATACATACACAAATATATGAGCACATATATACCTTCTCTTTGCAACCCCGCAGACTGTAGTCTACCAGGCTCCTCTGTCCATGGGATTTTCCAGGCAAGAATACTGGAGTGGGTCGCCATTTCCTTCTTCAGAGGATCTTCCCAACCCAGGGATCGAACCCAGGTCTCCCACGTTGTAGGCAGATGCTTTACCGTCTGAGCCACCAGAGAAGTCTTCAAAATATACACATATATATAAATATTTCTGTGTCTTATATGTGGTGTGTGTGTATATAAATGAAATCAACTAGTCTAGAGTTCTGGAAAGGTCATATGATCTGGATTCTGGCGTCACTTCTGCCATTTATAAACCAAGTCATTCTGGGTAAATGACTTCATTTACTCAAGTCAGCTCTGAGCCCCAGTTTAATGATATATAAAACTAGTATTGTTATGTCTATCTCAGCTACACTCTCAGACAGAATTGTAAGAAGCAAATGGTACTTTACATGCGAAATAATTTTGTCAAGTGTGAAGTGCTTATGTCAATGTGAGTTAACATTCATTGATTCAGATTTAAGCAACATCTTTGTGCTGTACTAAAAACAGGTACATGATACAGTTCTCACAGACTCTTCCTCAGTAACTTAGTCTAAATGGAAGTTGATCAAACCCAGAAACTTATATCTAGTGTGATAAGCCTGCTATTAAGCTCTTATTGTTGAAAGTTACTTTGGAAACACAGAAAAGGGA
Source organism: Ovis aries (assembly GCF_016772045.2). Lineage (NCBI taxonomy): Eukaryota > Metazoa > Chordata > Mammalia > Artiodactyla > Bovidae > Ovis > Ovis aries. The sequence goes on along the minus strand of NC_056054.1, from coordinate 67,833,485 downwards.
CTTAGAGCCTGGTGTGTGTGTGGCAGAAGAGGAGGTTACTGAAGGAAGTGCCATGTTTCAGCATTAAAAAGTGAAAAAGAATTAAAATGGTAAAGGAGAGTATGAGTACAAAGGGCATTTCAAATGGGGAAGCAGCATGAGTATGGATAGGAAAGCCACGAACTGAGTGGGGAATCAGAAGCATTTGGTTATTGTTGGAGTGTGAAAGGTAAGGGAAGTCAGAAAGCGATGTGACATAAGTAAGGATGCTCAGGGTGAGCCGTATCCAAGAGGAGGATGGGGACTCAGAAGGGGTGGCAAGCAGGTCAGCTGTGTGGACAGATTTCCATTTTAGGCAAATTACTCTGCAGACCTGTATAATAGATTTAAAAGGGATAAAACTGAGGGAAGAGAGACCTGTCAAGAGGCTGCTGCCATAGACAAGGTAAGGTGTCTCAGCTTTGGCACTATTAACATTTGTAACCAGATGATTCTTAGTGATTTTTGTGTGTGGTGGGGTGGGGGAGGGGAGTGTGTTGTTTACAAGATGTTTTGTAGCTTTCCTGGCCTCTACTCACTAGATAACAGAAGTATCCATTTTCCACCCCTAGATGTGACAACTGGAGAAGGCAATGGCAGCCCACTCCAGTACTCTTGTCTGGAAAATCCCATGGATGGAGGAGCCTGGTAGGCTGCAGTCCATGGGATCGCTAAAAGTCGGACACGACTGGGCGACTTCACCTTCACTTTTCACTTTCCTGCATTGGAGAAGGAAATGGCAACCCACTCCAGTGTTCTTGCCTGGAGAATCCCACAGATGGGGGGGCCTGGTGGGCTGCCGTCTATGAGGTTGCACAAAGTTGGACACGACTGAAGCGACTTAGCAAATGTGACAACTAAAATGTCTTCAGAGTTTCCAAGTGTCCATTGGGAGGTACCATTGTTTTGGTAGAATATCACTATCCTTGGTAAAAGTTGTGAAAGGTCATTCTAGCATTTTGGGAATTGGTAATAGAACAGAGAGCTTCCCAGGTATCTCAGCTGGTAAAGAATCTACCTGCAATGCAAGAAACCCCGGTTTGATCCCTGGGTTAAGAAGTTCCCCTGGAGAAGGGATAGGCTACCTACTCCAGTATTCTTGGGCTTTCCTTTTAGCTCAGACAGTAAAGAATCCCCCTGCAGTGCAGGAGGCTTGAGTTCAATCCCTGGGTTGGGAAGATGCCCTGGAGAAGGGCATGGCAACCCGCTCTGTATTCTTGCCTGGAGAATCACCATGGACAGAGGAGCCTGGCAGGCTACAGTCCACAGGATAGCAAACAGTTGGACATGACTGAGTGACTAAGCACAGCCCAGCACAGCAATAGAACAGATTCCAGAAGAGTTTAGGAGGTAACATTGACAATTCTCAATGATTGGTTTGTGGGAGAGGAAGAAGGAGGGGGGAGAGCCAAGAGTGACCCAGATTTTTGGCTTTGTTGACTGGTTATGTCTCCAGTTAAGATGAATAATAGAAGAGGATGGGCATTTAATTGGGTATGCCCTGTTTCAAGTATTTTGGCAGCAAAAATGTCACTGGGTCCTTCCTTATGTTCAATATCAGTAGATTTGACAAATATTAAACTTTTATAAATCTTACATGTCAACTAGAGTAAAAGTGAGTGGAATTTTCTTGGAGAGAGGGAAAAAAGTGGACAGCTCATTTAATGCATAGATAAATCTTAGGGTCACAGAAGGCAATGAAATTGTCTAATCCTCGAGAATCAGGAGACATTTATACAAACCTTTCAACTTAGATGGGAACCCAATATATTTCTAATTCTGGACCTCTTCTTTGTTACAGAGTTGTATAGAATCAGAAGAGCAGTGGGCTGAGATTAGCCCTGGTGGTACACTTTGAAGAAAGAATTTTTAGGAGTGAATTTGGAGAAGGGGAAACAATGAAATTTACAGTGAGTTGAGTATAACACTAAGTAATGGTGACTGTAGACTAGATTCTTCTTTATGTATTCAGTTAATTTATTTAGTTAATTTATTAAAGTATAGTTGCTCTGCAGTTTTCTATAAGTTGGGCTCGCTGGTGGCTCAGATGATAAAGAATCTGCCTGCAGTGCAGGAGAACTGAGTTAGATTCCTGGGTCAGGAATGACAATCCACTCTCTTGCCTGGAGAATTCCATGGACAGAGGAGACTTGTGGACTGCATTCCATGGGGTTGCAACAGGTGTACAGTATAGCGATTCACAATAGTTAAAGGTTATACTCCATTTATGTTGTTGTTGTTGTCTAGTTGCTAAGTTGTGTCTGATTCTTTTGCAACCCCATGGACTACAGCATGCCAGGTTCCTCTGTCCATGGGATTCTCCAGGCAAGAATACTGGAGTGGGTTGCCATTTCCTTCTCCAGGGAATCTTCCTGACTCAAGGATTGAACCCGTGTCTCCTGCATTGCAGGTGGATTCTTTACCGCTGAGTCACCAGGGCTTCCCATACTCCATTTATAGTTATTATAAAATATTGGCTATATTCCCTGTTCTGTGCAATAACTCCTTTCTGCTTATTTTATACCTAAGTTTGTACCTCTTTCTTTCCTACCCTTATATTGCCTCTCACCCCTTCTCTCTCCCTACTGGTAACCACTGTATCTGTGAGTGTCTGTGAGTCCACTTCTCTTTTGTTATATTCACTACTTTGCTATATTTTTTAGATTCCACACATAAATGATATCGTACAGAAGTTATCTTTCTGTCTGACTCATTTCATTCAATATAACATCTTCTAAGTCTACCCATGTTGCTGCTGCAAGTGGCAACAGATGGAAAAGTTTCATTCCTTTTAATGGCTTAGCAGTATTCCATCAAATGGCATATCTTCTTTATCCAGTCACCTGTTGAACACTTAGGTTGTTTCCATATCTTGGCAGCTGTAAATAGTGCTACAATGAGCATTTATGTGTATTAATTTTGTCTTCTCAAACTTTATTTATCCTTTTAAATTATAGTTTTCTCTAGATATATGCCAAGGAGTAGGGTTGCAGGGCCATATGTTAGTTCTATTTTTAGTTTTTTAAAGGACCCTCCATACTGTTCTACATAGTGTCTGCACCAGTTTAGATTCCCACCAACAGTGTAGGAGGGTTCCCTTTTCTCCACACCCTCTCCAGCATTTATTGTTGTAGACTTTTAAATGATAGGCATTCTGACCAGTGTGAGGTGATACCTTTTTGTAGTTTTGATATGCATTTCTCTAATAATTAATGATGTTGAGCATCTTTTTATGTGCTTTTTGTCCATCTGTATGTCTCCAATACTTTGGCCACCTCATGCGAAGAGTTGACTCATTGGAAAAGACCCTAATGCTGGGAGGGATTGAGGGCAGGAGGAGAAGGGGATGACAGGGGATGAGATGTCTGGATGGCATCACTGACTTGACGGACATGAGTTTGAGTAAACTCTGGGAGTTGGTGATGGACAGGGAGGCCTGGCATGCTGTGATTCATGGCGTCGCCAAGAGTCGGACATGACTGAGCAACTGAACCGAACTGAACTGAATGTCTTCTTTGGAGAAATGTCTTTTTATATCTTCTTTTTTGATTAGGTTGTTTGGTTTTTGATATTGAGCAGCCTGAGCTGTTTGCATGTTTTGGAGATTAACCTTATTGGCTGCTTCATTTGCAAATATTTTCTCCCATTCTGAGGATTATGTTTTTGTTTTGTTTATGATTTCCTTTGCTGTGCAAAACTTTTCAGTTTAATTGTGTCCCATTTGTTTGTTTTTGTTTTTATTTTCATTATTCTGGGAGGTGGATCCAAAAAGATTGCTGTGATTTATGTCAAAGAGCAATCTGTCTGTTTTCCTCTAACAGTTTTAGTATCTGGTCTTACATTTAGGTGTCTAATCCATTTTAAGTTTACTATTTGTGTAGTATTAGAGAATGTTCTAGTTTCATCATTTTACATGTAGTTATCCAGTTTTCCCAGGATCACTTCTTGAAGAGACTATCTTTTCTCCATTGTTTATCCTATCCTCCTTTGTCATAGATTAACAGACCATAGTGTGGAGGGTTATTTCTGGGTTCTATATTGTTTCAGTGAATTATGTGTGTTTTGGGGCTTCCCTGGTGGCTCAGAGGTTAAAGCATCTGCCTCCAATGCGGCAGACCCGGGTTCGATCCCTGGGTCAGGAAGATGCCCTGGAGAAGGAAATGGTAACCCACTCCAGTATTCTTGCCTGGAGAATCCCATGGACGGAGAAGCCTGGTAGGCTCCAGTCCATAGGGTCGCAAAGAGTTGGACACGACTGAGCGACTTCACTTTCACTTTGTGCCAGTAACATACTGTTTGGAATACTGTAGTTTTGTAGTATAGTCTGAAGTCAAGGAACATGACTCTCAGTTCTGCTTTTCTTTCTCAAGATTGTTTTGGCTATTTGAAGTCTTTTGTGTTTCTGTGCACACTTTAAAATTATTTGTGGACTTGCTTGGTGACACAGTGAATGAGAGTCAGCCTGTCAATGCAAGGAGCATGGGTTTGATCCCTGGTCTTGGAAGATTCCACATGCCATGGAGCAACTAAGCCCGTGTACCATGACTACTGAGCCCAAACTCTAGAGCTTCTTGGTAACAATTACTGAAGCCCATGCTCCTTAGGGCCCACATACCACAACTGCTGAGCTCACTGCAGCTACTGAAGCCTGGGCCTAGAGCCTGAGCTCCACAACAAGAGACGCCGCCATAGTGAGAAGTCCACCCAGTGAGCAGCGCCCACTTGCTGCAACTAGGGAGAGCCCAGGCAAAGCAATGAAGACCCAGTGCAGCCAAAAATAATTAAATAAATAAAAGTATTTTAGAAATTATTTGTTCTGGTTCTATGAAGAATATCATTGGCAATTTGATAATTGCATTAAATCTGTAGATTGCATTGGGTGAAAGAAAGTGAAAGTGAAGTCGCTCAGTCATGCCCGACTCTTTGCGATCCCATGGACAGTGGCCTGCACCAGGCTCCGCCGTCCATGGGATTTTCCAGGCAAGAGTACTGGAGTGGGTTGCCATTTCCTTCTCCAGGGAATCTTCCCAACCCAGGGATCGAACCCAGGTCTCCTGCATTGTAGACAAACGCTTTACTGTCTGAGCCACCAGGGAAGTCCTAGAGTGCATTGGGTAGTATGGTCATTTTAACAATACTGATTTTTCTGTTCCAAGAACATGATATATCCTCCCATCTGTTTGTGTTGTCTTTAATTTTCTTTCATTGGTACAGGTTTATTCCTGGGCATTTTAATGCTTTTTGATGTGATGGTAAAATGTGATTGTTTCCTTAATTTCTCTTTCTGTTACTTCATTGTTAGTGTACAGAAGTGCAACAGATTTCTGTGTATTAATTTTGTATCCTCCAGCTTTACTGAATTCACTGATGAGCTTTAGTAGTTTTCTAGTGTCACCTTTGTTGTTCAGTTGCAGTCATGTCTGACTCTTTGTGACCCTGTGGACTGCAGCACACCAGGCCTCCCTGTCCTTCACCATCTCCCAGTTTGCTCAAACTCATGTTCTTTGAGTCAGTGATACCTTCCAACCGCCTCATCCTCTGTCACCCCCTCTCCCCCTGCCCTCAATTTTTCCTTGTATCAGTGGCACCTTTAGGATTTTCTGTGTATGGTATCATGTCATCTGAAAACTGTGACTTTTTTACTTTTTTCTTTTCAATTTAGATTCCTTTTATTTCTTTTCCTCCTCTGATTGCTGTGGCTAGGCCTTCTAAAACTGTATTGAAAAAAGTTGGTGAGAGTAGACATCTTTGCTTTTTTTTAAAATAGGTTTGGTTATCAAGAGGGAAAATGGGTTTTATGGTAACAAGAGAAACCTTGAGGCTAAGAGGAGCATATTTTTCTTAAAATATGAAAGATTTGAACTTGTTTGGGGACTAAAAAATCAGGGTGCATGGTGGGGTAAAATGACAAATCCCCCAAATCCTGAGACTAAGAATGAGTCAAAAGAAGAAATGAATTTATTCTGGATAGAAAAAGGGACACATTCTCTGAGACTAGAAGGAAGGAAGGAAGGAGAGAGGCATTTTATTATATTTAAATTCGTAGTGAGACATTCTAAAAGCAGAGGACGATAATGACTGACGGCTTTGTGATGACGAGGGCCTTTGATCATCTGCTAAAAATGAAAGCAATGTGGGTTATGAAGAATGGAATAACTGGGAGAGAACTGAGGATGAATGAAGAGTGAATAAAAGAAGCAGGGCAGCGTTGTGTTTAGACAAAAGGAATTTGTAGCTGAATGGCTTTTCTCAAAGCAACAAATGATACCTGAGTATAAAAGCAGAGAGGGTAAATTATAACAGTGATAGAAACTGGGCTTTGCTCAATGGATGTGGTGGAGGTACTAACATGTAAGGAGAGTCAAAGGAATTGATGGGACAGTAACTCAGCTGATCAGCCATGAGGTTCAGAATGGGGGAAGAAAGAAGAGTCCTATTCTATATTTACTAGCAGTTGGAATCTGGGCAAGTTGCTGAAGATACTGTATATGAAAAGTTTCTAACACGATATCTAATACATAATAGATGCTCACCAAACATTAGTTTCCTCTCTCTTTTCCCTTCTAGGAGCAGTCTCAGAGGTAGAGAGGCCAGTGCTATCAAGCAAATGACATAGTCAGTGTCTCAGTCTCTTTACCTGTTAAATGGGCATGATAATGATGGCTTTCTTTCTTCTACCTCAGGGAGTCATTGTAAATTGTAAAATAATGTGCCACTATAATCAGCCTAAATTGTAAACTATCAGAGAAATTAACATTATTATAATTACAAATCAGCATAATATAATAATCATGTAAATTTCATATTTTAAATTATAAGATACAGTTCAGTGATACCTGTAAGTGAAAATGTAGTCTTCCGAGTCACATTTTATTTTCAGAAATTGCGAACATGGTGGAAATAATAAATGTAACATACATTTTATTCCAGAATGTTGGACAAAGTATGATGATCATGTCATTAAGCTATTAATACAAGCATTATATATATGGGGCTGCTAAGTCGCTTCAGTCGTGTCCAACTCTGTGCAACCCCATAGACGGCAGCCCACCAGGCTTCCCCGTCCCTGGGATTCTCCAGGCAAGCACACTGGAGGGGGTTGCCATTTCCTTCTCCAATGCAGGAAAGTAAAAAGTGAAAGTGAAGTCACTCAGTTGTGTCCGACTCTTAGCGACCCCATGGACTGCAGCCTATCAGGCTCCTCCGTCCATGGATTTTCCTGGCAAGAGTACTGGAGTGGGGTGCCATTGCCTTGGATATATGCTAAAAAGTGCAAAATACAATTTGGCAAATAGATAATTTAATAATGAGCAATGGTGGAAGGCTGACATAATCAGCTACCTTAATTGGTGGGGAAGTGATAGGGGGAAATCTGCCTATCAAGAAGGAGGTGAAAGTGAAAGTCATTCAATTGTGTTTAATTCTTTGCAATCCCATGGACTGTAGCCTGCGAGACTCCTCTGTCCATGGAATTCTCTAGGCCAGAATATTGGAGTGGGTAGCTGTTCCTTTCTCCAGGGGATCTTCCCAACCCAGGGATCAAATCCAGTTCTCCTGCATTGCAGGTGGATTCTTTACCTCCTGAGCCACCAGGGATAACATGCCAAGAAGACCTGGGTCAAAAGAAAAAAAAAAGATTTCATATCCAAGAGATGCATACAATGGGACACAAATTCTTCTGTATCAATCCACTCTTAGGAATGGTCACCAGACCCTGTTTCATTGTCCTAAGAGAAGAAGTTGCTGTCTAAAAGGTAGGAGTAGGGAAAGATAGATTATTCCTTTGACAGATTTTTACTTATTACCTACATGTAAGTAAATCACCTTTAGATTTCTCACTGGCCTTAAGAATAGTGTGATTTTAGGAAGTCCAAAGATGTTTTTCCACTTACTTGATAATGTAAGCATTGTCAAAGACACTAAAGATGGAAAATTTGGTTAAGATAATAGGTTAAAAATTATTAACACTAAGTAAGTGAACACTTGGGCTTCCCAGGTGGTGCTAGTGGTAAGAACCCACCTGCCAGTGCAGGTAGACAAATGAGAGGTGGGTTCGATCCCTGGGTTGGGAAGATCCCCTGAAGGAGGGCACGGCAATCCACTCCAGTATTCATGCCTGGAGAATCCCATGGACAGAAGAGCCTGATGGGCTACAGTCCGTAGGGCTGCACAGAGTCAGATATGACTAAAGCAATTTAGCGTGAATGCAAGTGAATACTTAACTCCTGCTTTGTTAGATGGGAGAGGCTGGCTAATCATAGAATACTTGAATTAGGGGGTAAAGGGAGCAAAGCCACCAATGAGAGGGGAAAGACCACAGAAAGGGAGATGAAATACTGAACACAAGCCAAACTGATTTCACACATTAGTCCTTTATCTGCAGGGTGTGAGCCTTGCACCCTTCACATGGCACTAGCCACCCTCTCCAACCACACCTTTTAAAGTCTGTCTTTATTACTGAGAAGTTTCATTATTTGTGAATTGAGATTCCATTATTACTTCTATATTATTATTTCTATATTCTACCTGAGTATAATTCCACCAGAGAGTAATTTTAAAAACATTTTTTAAAGTTAATTGCCAACCAGGTTAATTGTTAGATGACAACAGCCTCTTATACAATAAAAATAACTTTTTCATTGATTTTTGTCAGTAAAAATGTATGACTTCATGCATGTTATCTAACTTTTCTCCTTTTCTTATTTCCCAAATCCCTTCTAATTCGAGATTTCTACTCTTGTATGATACAAAGTGAAAGATGTGTTAGGCAATGACAAGATCCAATTTATTCAATAGTCGAGAATCAAAATATAATGCAGTATATTGACCAAATTGGCCACAGTTCAAATAACTAAAAGATAGTCAAAAGGTTTTCATGAATTTTAGGAGGATAAAAATAAGCTAAATGGAGCCATTGGAAGAAAGCAAGTGAACGAACAGTTCTGAACTGAGATTAGATTAGTTGTTCTATAGGTACAATTCAGAGCTTTAGCTTCTCAGTATTTAATTAAGATGTAACTCTAATGAGGAGCGTCATGGAAATATATTGACTCCTCCCAACAAAATGTTCAAACCCAGTGAAATAGCAGCATGACGTATTGAGAATATCAGGACTGCAATATTTGGTTTTCTCTCATTTTGGTAATCTGATAGTGAATAACCAGCCTAATTTTCAAGCCATATCTATATGTATAACTGGTTTGAAAATTCAATGAAATGATTTGTTTGAGTAAGCAAATCTATAGAGTGATTTTTTGTTGTCATTGTTTCCTGTCTGCTTAGTAATAACAAGTTGAATGTGTTTTTAGCTATTTTAGAAAGTCATACACAGTCTTGTGCATATAATTACAAGTACTCCAAATTACTTTTCTCTTAAGGATCTTGAAAGTATTTTTTCAGTTGATCTCATGGGTCTCAGAAATGCTACTTTCTTTTCTTGGAGTCCCCATAGAAGCAAGGAAGTCATTTTCATTTTCACATACAATAAAGCAATCAGCATTTATAGAACACCTATTTTGTTCTGGGCCTTAGGCTAAGCAGTGTGGTGGATTCAGTGATGAATAAGTGATGATCTCTGCCCTCCAGGCAGTCCAGGCTCTTAGACAGAAGATACCAAACAGACAATACCGAGCAGCATATGATAAGCGGTGTATGAATGGCCGGGGAAATAAGAGTTCCAGTGTTTTGAGGTGGGAGAGATCATTTTAACCTGAGGTAGTTCGAGAGAGCTTTGGGGGAGTGTGCGGGGAGGGCCTGAACCTTGGGCTGGCACCTGAAGGCACGTAAGTAGAGAAGGGGGGAGAGCGCAGAGGAGCTAGAAGGAAGAGTCACTGTGCTGTCCTCCATGTTGGGCCAGGCTTAGGGCACCGGGCTGGGCTCAGCCTTCACTGGAGACGTCATATGGCTGATAGCAGAGGCAAAATGCCAGACTTCATTCTCAAGTGAGATTCAGCGCGGGTGGGCTCTGGTCCTCTGGCTCAGAGAGAACTGGCCCCGACGTCTCCTCAAGTTGGAGTGGAAGCAGCGCTGGAATCCTTGCTCTGCTGTGAATTAGTTCTGTAAACTCTGTCAAGTCATTTACAGAGCCGTGCCTCAGAGGCCTCCCCTTCTAAGGAAGATACCCGGAGTGGATCACCTCTGAAGTTGCTCTCCTTCAGTGTCTATGTTGGATGTGTCTCTGTGAATAGCTGTCTTAAACCTCCACAGTGTAACTAAAGTATTCTTTATAAAGAGTAAGCTAAATACCAAGGCTTTTTCATTGTTAAAAGCAATAGAGTTAGTTGTTTTTAGTTATTCAAAATAGTAAACAAAGCTAAATAAATCTGCTTCACATATGGTTCTTATTAGATACAGGTGAAAACAATGTAGGTTAGTGATTAAGTCCACCGCTTGGGTTCAAATCTTGGTCTTTTCAATTACTAGCTTTGTGCCTTTGAGCACGTTACTTAATTTTTCTAAACCTCGGGTCTCTATATCTGTAAAAGAAACCCAGAAAAACAAAGAAGACATTAGCACCTACAGATTATTATTTACTCTAACAGTGAGTACACACGAAAGTGCTCAGCATGGTGCCTTGCACGTGGAGAGTGTTCAGTACACGTTAGCTCTTTTATCATTATTATTATAATACTGATAGCTGTTATTGGTCCTTATTCACTTTTTAAAGGGATTCTGAAGAATTAAGTAATTAAGAATTATATTATCAGATATAAACTTGGAAGTGTATGCATTATAGATTAACAAGCAATAATAGAAAGAAACCCAGTAATACTAGACATTTGAAGCAGAAAATAAAGTTTAAAATAGGAAGGAGCTAAGTGCCTGGAGATAAATGATTGGAAACAGAGCTATCCAGTGAAAGGCAGAAATGCCTCCAAAGCCCTAGAGTCACAGTAAACAGCACCTGGAAACTGAACCCGCAAAGTGATAAGATGATACAGTTCTGGACACCTGATTATTAGAAAGGTGTTAACCAATAAAAAAGAATGGAAAGCAGAAAAAGGGCTCGAGGGACTAAAATTTGATTGAAGATTTTTGAAAACTAGACATCTATATCACAGAATAGCAGATCTGTCTTATAATATGCTTGTCAGGCTCACAGATGGAAAAGGTAGTGATATCGGGGAGGGAGATGAGATAAAAGAGTGGTGGGCACATGTTCTCTCCGCCTGTGGTGGGATCAATTCAAGGAAAGGAAAGCATTTCTAATGGCCAGCCTCCCTAGGGACAAGAGCGAAGCCATTTACATCCCGTCAGGACAAAGCCCCAGAGAGCACACTGGGATGTCACCTGCAGTTGGAGGGGACTAAACAAGGCAGTGCTTCCAGTCACTGTGAAGCCATTCAGAATTGCAGCCCTCTCCGTGTGGGGGATACCATGGTGACTCCACAGAACAAGGGGCTGTCCTGTCAGATCAGGAGCTAGTGTTTGCATAGTGTTCAGCACCGATCAAGTGCAATATAAATGTTAAATAAGTGAAATTAGAATTTCTGAACATATTTGGCAACTGAATCAGAAATCATTAGTCTTGTTTCAAGGATGAGTGGGTTTACTTTCCAACTGAGAAGATGATCAGTTATAAAGTCGAGCCAAGAAAATTCTTTTGGAAGCAGTGTGGTTGCTGTGCCATCCATGACTTCCCAGTGTAACTGAAACTGGAGGTCATTTTGCATATAGAACCCCTTTCCTTTCAGCTCATTGGCAGAGCAAAAGGTTTTAGAAAGAAGACCAAACAAAATTTCCTAAGACTTCTGTTTTGAGAGAGAATTATTACCAGAGCTTCTAGGATTGCCTAGCTTGTCTCATCGCCATCAAACGTTCTCTCAATGTATGTATATATATATACTTAATAACTATCTTCTTTTTATTTTTGGCTGTGCTGCGTCTTCGTTGCAGCACGGGCTTTTCTCTAGCCGTGGAGAGTGGGGGCCACTCTCTAGGTGCAGCGCACGGGCTTCTCACTGCAGTGGCTTCTCTTGTGGAGCACGGGCTCTCGGGCCCCCAGGCTCTAGTTGCTGCAGCACGTGGTTTCAGTAGCTGTGGCACGTGGGCTTAGTTATTCCCCAGCATGTGGGATCTTCCCAGATCACGGATTGGTCCCATTTCTCTTGCCTCGGCAGGCAGATTCTTTACCTCTGAGCCTCCAGGGAAGCCCTCTCTCAACATTTGTTTAGAGTTTACAGTTGACAACAAATCTTTGACTGCTGACACACATCTGTATACTGTCTGTACCACTGCCCTGTCATTTCAAGGAGATCGATCTACTTGGCATCACCTGGAAGGACCCCTTTTTTTGGTAGGAAGCTAGAGCACTCAACCTCTTGATCATGGCCAGATAGCTCTCCACCTTAGAAGGAAGTTTGGTTATCAGCATTATAGCCTCTTCTCTCTTTTAAAGAAGTTCTCTCTGTTGCCTTCTCTCTTCATCTCTTTCCTCAAGGAAAATTGAGAGAACTCTGTTCAGCCTTCTTTTTCCTCCTCCCTAATGAGTTTGTATGGAAACCCCCAAGTCCTGTGGGTGATTGGACCAATTTGAAGTTAAGCTGATAGTGGGTCAGCCTCAGTAGACATTCTTCAGAGGCCATAGAGTGTCTGATGTGGCTCTATTCCTGATTCAACCTCCTGGGAAGGTTGGTGTGGTAGACACTTGTTGCGTTGTCACTAAGTCGTGTCTGACTCTTTTGTGACCTCCTGGACTTTCCCGCCAGGCTCCTCTGTCCATGGAATTCTCCAGGCAAGAATACTGGAGGGGGTTGCTGTTTCTTTCTCCAGGGGATCTTCCTGACCCAGGGATTGAACTTTTGTCTCCTGTGTCTCCTGCGTTGGCAGGAGGATTCTTTACCACTGAGCCAACAAGGGATTGGTAGAAACAGTGCAAACAATGAATGCTGAGAAATGCCCATAGCCCTTCCTTTGTTTACAGGAGACTTTTATTAGTGTTCTCTCAGTAATTTTCGCAACTCTCCCAAGTGGTGAGTCGGGGGAGCATTACTAGTATCCTTGTATACACAGGTAAACATATTTTCAAGTCATTGCCTGATCTTATATGTGTATTAAATAATAGCCCCTGACCTCTAATCCAGGACTTTTGAATGAAAGTTACTAGCTCTTCTTCCTTCCTAGGGTTGAATCTGATGTTCAGAATATATTTGCATTTCTATTAAATTAAGTAGTTTTGATGTTATTCTGATGGTCAAGTTATAGTCAGTTTCCTCATAATGAGATTGAAGGTTTCAGTTTTTAACTCTTAGTGATTTGTTTAGCCCTTTCTTTTTTTCACTTTCTTTAACTCAGAAGATCTGGCACTCCTATTTGTTTAGTTCATTATAAAAATAATAAAATATTACAGAAGCTTAGGAAATAGAAAAAATTACTTGGAAGTCCCTCACTTAACCCAGTTTAGTGTTTTCTTTATTCCCTTTCAGTCTTTCTTCTTAAACACAATTGCAGTCACAGTGTCACTTAATTTTGTATTCTGCATTTCACTTAGCCTTATAGAATAAATGTGTTTCTACAGTATTATACATCCATAGCATGTACTACATCACAATTCAACCATTTTTATGTTGTTGGACTTCAAGAGTCTCCCAGTTTTTTCCACTATCGTAGACAATGTTACAGTGAAAAGCCTTTCATCATAAAGTTATCCTTTCATCTAAACATACCCTTAGGATAAACTTCTACAAGTGAGCACCTTGGTTAAGGAAAGGTATGATTCTTGTTTCACATTGTCAAATTTCTTTTTAAACATTTTAAAAAATGTTATATAAATTTTTACGATGATTAGCAAGGTGGGAACATGTTTCACTGTGCCCTTGTTGATATTTGGAATCATCTTTTACTTTTTTTTACTAGTTTAAGAAAAAAAGTCTCTTGAATACTTTCATTTGTGCTTTTCTGATTACTCTCAAGGTAAACATTTTCTCCTGTTTATTTACTAGTTGTATTTTCTCTTGTATGAATTTTGCAACTTTTAGTTTCTGATATTAGAGATAATATATGCCCTGAATTGTATACAGTCAGACTCTCTGGAAGGATTAGCAGTTAAAATGTGTGGGTTATTTTTTAATTTTAAAATGTATTCTCCAGTACTCAGCAGAAGTGTCTCTAGCACTTCCTAGGTTGTAGAAATTCCTATGGGGATACCTGAGTCTGTGAGAGGTGATGTGAACCTTTGTTGCTGTGGAGTGACCTACTGAAGTCTCTTCTGTTATCAAACCATGCAGCGTTGGTGGTGGTTGGGAGTGATTGGCAACTGCTTGAGTTTTCCAACATAAATTTGGTAAAAAAAATTTTAAAATAAACATTCTGTTTTTTCCCTTTGGTTTTGATTAAGCGCAGTTTTCCTCATGTTCAAGTGGGGAAAACTTTTGGAAAATGTTGCCTTTTCCCTATTCTGTTAGAAAATCTGAAACCATAGTTGATCCAGTTTTAAAAAAATAGTCTTTATGTAATAATGTATATTTTCTGTGATTCATGAAATCTGTAGCTTGATTGAAGAGGCTCGTCACACGCCTCACACTTCCTCATACTTCAGTAACTTTGTACATGCAATTCTTTCTCCTGGAAAGCACTTCCCTACTGGTTTGCCTGGCAACCTCCTGTTCTGTTTTTAAGACTCTCTCAGTGTGCAGTCACAATAATAGAAACCACATGAGCTAGTTTAAGTGAAAGGAATTTGACAAATTTACACATCTGTATAATCACCATAAGATGTACATTTTCATCACTTCAAAAAGTTCCCTTATGTCCTCTCCCAATCACACACACACCATTAACCCTGAAAACTGATCTACTTTTTGTCACTGTAAATTAGCTTTGTATTTTCTGAAGTTACATATGGATGTAATCATACAGTATAAACTCTTTTGAATCTTCTTTTCCTCAGTGTAATGTTTTTGAAATTTGTTCATGTCGTGGAGTATAAAAGCAGTGAATATCTTTATATTGTGGAGTAAATTCTATTGTATGGATAAACAAAACACGTTTATCTATTTACCTGTTGATGGACATTTGGGATGCTTCTAGTTGCAGCTGTTAAAGGTGCGCAAGGTTATTACACAAAAGTCAGCTGCTTTTCTACACACCAATAATAAACAAGTGGAATTTGAATTTAAAAACACAATGCTATTTACATTCAGTTCAGTTCAGTTCAGTCGCTCAGTCGTGTCTGACTCTTTGCGACCCCATGGACTGAATCACACCAGGCTTCCCTGTCCATCATCAACTCCTGGAGCCTACTCAAACTCATTTCCATCGCGTCGGTGATGTTATCCAATCATCTCATCCTCTGTCGTCCCCTTCTCCTTCTGCCTTAAACCTTTCCCAGCATCAGGGAAAGATTCCAACGAGTCACTTCTTCACATCGTGTGGCCAAAGTATTGGAGTTTCAGCTTCAGCATCAGTCTTTCCAATGAATATTCAGGACTGATTTCCTTTAGGATGGACTGGTTGGATCTGCTTGTAATCCAAGAGACTCTCAAGAGTCTTCTCCAGCACCACAGTTCAAAAGCATCAATTCTTTGGTGCTCAGCTTCCAGTTCAGTTCAGTCTCTCAGTCGTGTCTGACTCTTTGCGACCCCATGAATTGCATCATGCCAGGCCTCCCTGTCCATCACCAACTCCCAGAGTTCACTCAAACTCATGTCCATTGAGTCGGTGATTCCATCCAGCCATCTCATCCTCTGTTGTTCCCCTCTCCTCGTGCCCCCAATCCCTCCTAGCATCAGAATCTTTTCCAATGAGTCAACTCTTCGCATGAGGTGGCCAAAGTACTGGAGCTTCAGCTTTAGCATCACTCCTTCCAAAGACAACCAGGACTGATCTCCTTTAGGTTGGATCTCCTTGCAGTCCAAGGGACTCTCAAGAGTCTTCTCCAACACCACACTTCAAAAGCATCAATTCTTTGGCGCTCAGCTTTCTTCACAGTCCAACTTTCATATCCATACATGACCACTGGAAAAACCATAGCCTTGACTAGACAGACCTTAGTCAGCAAAGTAATGTCTCTGCTTTTGAATATGCTATCTAGGTTGGTCATAACTTTCCTTCCAAGGAGTAAATGTCTTTTAATTTCATGGCTGCAATCACCATCTGCAGTGATTTTGGAGCCCAAAGAAATAAAATCTGACACTGTTTCCACTGTTTCCCCGTCTATTTCCCATGAAGGGATGGGACCAGATGCCCATGATCTTCGTTTTCTGAATGTTGAGCTTTAAGCCAACTTTTTCGCTCTCCTCTTTCACTTTCATCAAGAGGCTTTTTAGTTCCTCTTCACTTTCTGCCATAAGGGTGGTGTCATCTGCATATCTGAGGTTATTGATATTTCTCCCAGCAATCTTGATTCCAGCTTGTGCTTCTTCCAGCCCAGCGTTTTTCATGATGTATTTTGCACAGAAGTTAAATAAGCAGGGTGACAATATAGAGCCTTGACGTACTCCTTTTCCTATTTGGAACCAGTCTTGTTCCATGTCCAGTTCTAACTGTTTCTTCCTGATCTGCATATAGGTTTCTCAAGAGGCCAGTCAGGTGGTCTGGTATTCCCATCTCTTTTAGAATTTTCCACAGTTTCTTGTGATCCACACAGTCAAAGGCTTTGGCATAGTCAGTAAAGCAGAAATAGATGTTTTTCTGGAACTCTCTTGCTTTTTCGATGATCCAGCAGATGTTGGCAATTTGATCTCTGGTTCCTCTGCCTTTTCTAAAACCAGCTTGAACATCAGGAAGTTCACAGTTCACGTATTGCTTAGCTTTAGCACCCCCTAAAATAAAATATTTAGGTATATATCTAGAAAAATATGTATAAGGTTTGTATGAGGAAAACTACAAAAGTTTAATGGAAGATATCAAAGGAGAACTAAATAAATGAAGAGACACTCCATGTATATGCATTTGGAAGACTCAATATTGTCAAGCTATTGCTTCATCCCACATTGGTTTGTAGATTCAATGAAATTTTGTTTCTCCTATTTATGTCCTAGGCAAGATATTGAAAAGCAGAGACATTACTTTGTCAACAAAGGTCTGTCTAGTCAAGACTATGGTTTTTCCAGTGGTCATGTATGGATGTGAGAGTTGGACTACAAAGAAAACTGAGTGCCCAAGAATTGATGCTTTTGAACTCTGGTGGTGGAGAAGACTCTTGAGAGTCCCTTGTACTGCAAGGAGATCCAGCCAGTCCATCCTAAAGGAGATCAGTCCTGGGTGTTCATTGGAAGGACTGATGTTGAAACTGAAACTCCAATACTTCCACTTGATCCTAAGAGCTGACTCATTGGAAAATACCCTCATGCTGGGAAGGATTGAGAACAGGCGGAGAAGGGGACGACAGAGGATGAGATGGCTGGATGGCATCACCGACTCAATGGACAAAAGTCTGAGTGAACTCCAGGAGGAGTGATGGACAGGGAGGCCTGGTGTGCTGTGGTTCATGGGGTCACAAAGAGTCAGACATGACTGAGCAACTGAACTGAACTAAACAACCTAGAGGGATGGGATGGGGAGGGAAGCTGGAGGAATGTTCAAGTGGGAGGGGACATGGGTAAGCCTATGGCTAATTCAGGTTGACCTTTGGTAAAAACCAATGCAATACTGTAAAGCAATTATCCTTCAATTAAAGAAAAAAAGCCAAAGACTGGGAGAAAATATTTGCCAGATATCTGATAAAGTACTGCTATCCAAAATATACAAAGAACTCTTAAAACCCAACAGTAAGAAAACAACCCAGTTAAAAAGTAGGTCAAGACCTGAACAGAATCTTTATCAAAGAACATATAAAGATGGCAAATAAGCATGTGAAAATTTGCTACACATGATATGTCGTAAGAGAGTTGCCACGTGGAACAACAATGAGATATGATGATTGTGAATTGCGGATATTTTTCACTCAGTTTATGGCCTAGCTTTTGACGTTCTTAATGGTGTATTTTGAAGAACAAAATTTTTTAATTTTGATGAGGTTGAACTTATCAATTTTTTCTTTTACAGCTTATGTATGTATATCTGTCATTTGAGAAATCTTCGTACATGTAAGATCATGTAGATATTCTTCACTGATTTTTTCCAGAAGTTTTACATAGTTTTAGCTTTTATATTTAGGTCTATGAGCCATTTCATATCAACAATTGTATGAGGTAAAGGTGGAGGCATTTTTCTTTCCATGTTGCTATCCAATTTCCCATCATAGTTTGTTAAAGAGACTATTCTTACCCCAGTGTTAATTGTGGCACTGTTTACAATAGATAAGACATGGAAGTAATATAGATGTCTATCAACAGGTGAATGGATAAAGAAGATGTGGCCTACACATTCACACACACACACACACACACACACACACACACACACACACACAGTGGAATGGCACTCAGTCATAAAAAATGAAATAATGCCATTTGCAGCTGGATGGGCCTAAAGATTATCACACTAGATGAAGTAAGCAAGACAGAGAAAGACAAGTATCATATGATGTAGTTTGTATGTGAAACCTAAGGAGAAAAAGTACAAATGAACTTCTTTCCGAAACAGAAAGAGACTCACGGACATAAAAACAAATTTATGATTAACAAAGAAGAAATGTGGGGGATAAATTAGGAAACTGGGATTAACATATACACAGTCTATATATAGCTAACCAGTGAGGACCTACTGTATAGCACGGGAACTATATTCAATATCTTCTAGTACCCTATAAAGGAGAAGAATCAGAAAAGGAATATATGTGTGTATGTTGAATATTATTCTTATGGTGATAATATGAGTTTGAGCAAGCTTTGGGAAATGGTGAAGGACAGGGAAGCCTGGTCTGCTGCAGTCCATGGGGTTGCAAAAAGTCGGACACAACAATAGTAATAATATATAACTGAATCATTGCAGTGTACACCTGAAAGTAACACAACATTACAAATCAACAATACTTCAGTAAAGATAAGTGAATAAAAAGAAAAAAAGAGAGAGAGAGACCATCCTTTTCACTCCCAATTATCTTGGTACTTTTGTCAGAAAACCAAATGACCATAATTATGAGGTTTAATCCTGTATATTCTATTCTGTTCCCTTGATCTCTTTGTCTATTCTTTTGCCAATATTACAGTGTCCTAATAACGCTTAGAAGTTTATAAGTGTTATTTGCTAATAACACTTTGCTGCTTGTTTGGTATTACTTTTGTTCTCATTTTTTCCTTTGTGGTTTGATGATTTTCTTTTGTATTGTGCTTGAGTTCCTTTCCTCTTTGTCTTTCTGAGCCCACTGTATGTTTTTGATCTGTGGTTACTCTGGCTTTCAAGTATGTTAACCCATAACTAAATCTATTTTCTTGAAACTAGTAGTCATGTAAGCTCAAACATATTCTGAAAGATCTACATTTTTTACTTCCCTCTCCCACATTTTGCAACTTTGATGTCTTGTTTTACTTCTTCATGTTTATCCTTTTGCTGTTAATTAAAATTGTTATAATCTCTTTTCATGTTCTTATTGGCCATTTGCATATGTTCTTGGAGAAGTATCTATTTAAGGCCTTTGCCCATTTTTGAATCAGGTTATTTTTTATTTTTGAGTTTCAGGAGCTCTCTATATATTCTGGATATTAATTCATTATTAAATATATAATTTGCAAATATTTTTCCCATTCTGTAGGTTACCTCCTTATTCTCTTGATAATGCCTTTTAACACAACTTTTGGTTTAGTTTATTTTCTCTGTTGTTTTCCTATTCTCTATCTTATTTATCTCTGCTCTGTTCTTTATTATTTCCCACCTTCTGCTAGCTTTGGGGTTATTTTATTCCTTTTTTTCCCTAGTTTTTTAGTTGTCAAGTTAGGTTGTTGATTTGTGATCTTTCTCTTTTTAATATAAGCATTTATAGTTGTAAATTTCCATCTTAGCACTGATTTCACTGTGTCCCATAAGTTTTGGTATGTATGGTTTTGTTGCCATTCATCTTTAAGTATTTTCTAATTTCTTTCTTAGTTTTTAAAAATTAATTAATTTTTTTTAACTGGAAGGTAATTACTTTACAATATTGTGATGATTTCTGGCATACATCAACATGAATAGTCACAGGTATACATGTGTTCCCCCCCATCCTGAACGCCCCTTCCGCCTCCCTCCCCACCCTATCCTTCTGGGTTGTCCTGGAGCACTGGCTTTGGGAGCTCTGCTTCATGTATTGAACTTGCCCTGGTCATCTGTTTTACATATGATAATGTACATGTTTCAATGCTATTCTCTCAAATAATCCCACCCTTGCCTTCTCCTACTGAGTCCAAAAGTCTGTTCTTCTTTGAGCTATTGGTCATTTAAAAGTAGGTTTAATGTTCAGAATTTTGTGAATCTCCCAGTTTTTCCATTCTTATTGATTTCTAACTTTATCCCATTTTTGCCAGAAGGGATAATTTGCACAATATCAGTTTTTCAGTATATATTGAGACTTAATTTGTAGCCTAAAATATGAGCTATTCTGGGTAATGTCCCATGCACACTTGAGGAAAACGTGTATTTTGTTGCTGGGTAGAGTGTTCTGTATACATCTTATATGAGATTGGTTTTTATGTTGGTTAAAAAACTTCATTATTATGAGTGGGATGTGGAAGTCTTTAGATATTATGATAGCACTTGTCTGCCTATTTCTGTCTTCAATTCCGTCAATTTTTGATGGTCTGTCTTTAGGTGTGTAAATGTTTATAACTGTTATAGCCTCTTGCTATGTTGAAGATTTTATGAATATATTATGTCCTTCTTTGTCTCTTGTAATCTCTTTGGATTTAAGGTCTATTTTGTCTGATTAGGATAGCCACCTGTATTCACTTCTGGTTATTATTTGCATGAAATATCTCTCTCTTTCAATCTGTTTGTGTCTTTGGATCTCAAGTGAGTCTTGCAGAGAGCAGAGAGTTGGATCATGTTTTTTATCTATCTTGTCAAGCTCTGTCTTTTGATTGGAGAGTTTAATCAATTTACATCTAAAGTAATTACTGATAAGGAGAGACTTCTGTCACTGTGCTTTTCGTGTTGTACATACCTTTTAGTTTTTTGGTTCCTTGTTTCCTGCATTACTGTCCTTTGGTTTAGTTGATTTTTTGTAGTGAACTGTTTAAAGTTCTTTGTCATTTCCTCTCATGTATATTCTATACCTATTTTCTTTGTGGTTACTATGGGGATTACAAAATTTATGACACTGTAATTTGAATATATGCCAGCTTATTGTCAATAACATGTGATAGGTCTGGGATATTCTTTGCTCCAGGAATAATTCACCCCCACTACTGAGGTGTGATCTAATAGAGTCTCCTATAAATACTGTAAGGGATCACCAATGATTCTATTTTTTTTGGTTAGAGTTTGACCATCTCCCTACTTTGTGTAAGTTCTGGGAGTTGTTTAGCATACAAGTCTCTACCCATGCCTTGGCTGGTCTTGTGGAGTTTTATTCTACATGTCTTAATAATCACAAAGACTCAAGGCAATTCTTTGCTGATTTCTGGAGCTGTTTTTCTATAAGCATCCTTCTTTCAAGAACTCTGCCCTGAAACATCCAGCCACTTCAGCATCTCAGAATTCTAATTTCCTCAACTTAGTGGAGGAGCTCTAGTTGAGTTCATTCTTGCATCTTGCATAGTTTGAAAATTGGCTTCACGCAGTCAGCCAGAGTGATTATGTAACTTACCTGTTTCTTGGAGATCATTGTCCTGAACTATCTGCTATCCAGTGTCTGACAACAGTTTTCTACAACTTTCTAACTGTTTACATTGTGAAGTTAATTCAGGGCTTTCCTTACTTCACCATGGAAAGAAGTAGAAGATCTTAGGCTTTTAGCAATCCCAATTAGGTATCTTTTGGATAGAGAGGAAAAGAGGTTCATAGCTATTAAGGTTTTAGAGGAAAGCACGTTGAGATAATATAATTAGTGACTCTAAGAAAGATCTTGTCTAAGCATCTAGGTTCATTTATCTTTCCTTAAAATAGTACCAAAGTACTCAGTTTGAATATGAATGATACCTTGATTTTCGTTTCTGTTTGAAAGATTCTTTAATTTACCATCTTAATATATTTCTTTCTATTATCACTCAGAGCTGTTACATTTATGAATGTGACTGATTCAACCAGATCATTTGTCCATTCCACTAATTTGAGTGTTTACTGAGGAAATGTGTTTGTCATGTGTTTTTCTCACTAAATTAAGATGGGAGGCATTCAGCAAAATTGGTGCTATGATGATGATATCACTTTTAACATTAAATAAGAACAGCTCAGGGTATCTAATAGTTGAAATAAAAGTATTGTTTTCTTAGCTGTCATCCTGCCATCTTGAGAATTCTATGTAGTTGATCCTGAGATGAAAGGGTTTCCATTCAAGAACTCCTCCAGAACATGTATCCATCTCCTAGAAAATTAAGTTATCTCTTAACTCCCCACTTTCTATAATAACATTAGATATTAGAAAAAATAAAGATAGAGATTATTTTATTTAGGAGAGTTTTCCCTGGTTAACAAAATTTGTCTAAATTGGCTCTGAAGTATGTGAGGGTCCCAGACATTATAGATAATTTTGTTAAATTCCTCTTATTATTAATTCTGTTAGCCAAGACTAAAGCTGATACTATTTACATATTTCATTTAAATCAGTCTTGTCAGTGATTGTAAGATGTAAAGAAGAATACTGTTGACTAAAAAAATACCTTCTGTCCTTTTGATGTGCAGAATATTTATCTGTGCTTTCTGAAAGGGCTTTTAAAGTCTTATTTGTATATAAAGATATTTTTTAAAATTTCATACTGTTGGGAGTGGTGGCCAAGATGGAAAGTAGGATCCTGAGCTCACCTCCTCCAGTGGGAACATCAAAATTACAACTACTTACAGAGCAACTATCTATGAAAAGAACATGAAGACTAGCAGAAAAGATTTCCCACAACTAAAGATATGGAGGAACCACAGTGAGACAGGTTAGGCAGAGATTCTGTATAGTTGATAACCCATACCCTCTTATAGATGACCCACAAACAGGAAGATGTTACAATGACAGAGGTTATCCCCAAGGAGAAAGGGGTCCAAGCTCCACATTGGACTCTCCAGACAAGGGGTCCTGTCCCAGGAAGATGAATCACTAGAACATATGGCTTTGAAGCCCAGTGGGGCTTACATACTGGAGAGCCAGATGCTTGTGGCAAACAGGCACTAATCTCTTGAAGTGCACAGACAAAGTCTCACATGCTCAGAATCCAGTGCAGAAATATATATATTTTTTGGCAGTGCCTCACAGCATGTGAAGTCTTAGTTCCCTGGTAAGAGATTGAACCTAGGGCCCCTCCAGTGGAAGTGGGAAGTCTTAACCACTGGACCACCAGGAAAGTCCCTAGAGGCAACAATTTAGAAGTAGCCTGGGTCAGACCTACTTGCTGATCTTGAAGAGCCTGATAAAAGGATAGGAGGTGACTAGGACTCACTCTGGAAACATAGATGCTAGTGGCAGCCATTTTGGGGAGCTTGTTCAACCATCAGGACACTGGTACTGTCAAGCGCCATTGTGAAATCTCTCTAGTCCATTAGTGTGGGAAGGTTACCTGCCCAATGGGCCAGCACAAGTCTGAGATCCCCTGATCACCACAGCAAGTCTTTCTGGCATCTGACCCCACTCACCAGTTAGGCCAGTGCCAACTCAGAGCCCTTCTGACCTCACAGCCAGCCATGCCAGGACCTAGTCACACATACCAGTGAGCTGGCAGACACCACTCAGGGCAGAATCTGACAGTTAGCTGACCCAGCATCCAGCCCACGTACTAGCATGCCCATAGTAGCTGTCCCCACCACAACAGAGAGGCCCACATAAGAAGCACCCCACAGAATATAACTCTAGTGACTAAAGGGGAGTGTGCTGCTCAGTCCCCTAGACATCTCATACATAAGGCCACTTCTTCAGCATTGGGAAACATCACCAACCAACCTCATACACAGAAATGAACACAAACAAATTTGGCAAAATGAGGAGACAGAAGAATACGTTTCAAATGAAGGAATCAGATAAAATTCCAGAAAAACTAAATTAAGTTAGAGATAAGCTGTCTATCTAGTAAAGAATTCAAGTTAATGATCATAAAAATTCTCAGCAAACTCAAGAATGAATGGACACTATAAGACTATAAACTATCAGACATTGAGAAAAAAAAATAAAGATGACACAAACAAATGGAAAGGTATGTTGTGCTCATGAATTGAATGAGCTTATATTGTTAATATGACCATACTCTCCAAGGCAGTCTACAGATTCAATGCAGTCTCTGTCAAAATACCAATGGCATTTTTTCCACAGGACTAGAATAAATAATTCTAAAGCTTGTGTGGAAACACAGTAGACCTTGAGTAACCAAAACAATTCGGAGAAAGAATAGCAAAGTTGAATGTATCACACATTCTAATTCCAAACTATATTGCAAAGCTTCAGTAATTAAAGCAGTTTGGTGCTGGCACAAAAACAGACTCATAGATCAATGGAACGGAACAGAGAACTCAGAAATAAACCCACATTTATATGGTCAACGAATCCATAACAAAGAAGACAAGAATGTATAATGGAGAAAAGACAGCCTCTTCAGTAAATGATGTTGGGAAAAACTAGATAACTACAGGCTAAATAATCAACTAAACTACTTGCTCATAGTGTATACAAAAATAAACTCAAATTAATTAAGGTCTTAAAATGTAATACCAGAAACAAAGAACATAGGCAGTATGCTCTTTGATATTAAAATGTATTTTCAAATGATCAGTATACTGTTTAAAATTAAAAGATATTTGCAAATGATATCTGATAAGGCTTTAATATCCAAAATATACAAAGACCTCATACAACTCAAAATAAGGAAACAACCCAATTAAAAATGGGCAGAAGACATGAACAGACATTTTCTCAAAGAATAAATATAGATGTCCAACAGACACATGAAAAGATGTTCAACATTCTCAGAGAAATTCAGATCAAACCACAATGGGATATCATCTTATGCCTGTCAGAATGGCTGTTATTTAAAAGACAAAAAATAGTGTCAGTAAGGATGTGGAGAAAAGAGAACCCTTGTACACTGTTGGTAGGATTGTAAACTGACATAGCCACTGTGTAAAATCGCATACAGTTTCCTCAAAAAATTAAAAATAGAACTACTATACAATTGAGCAATTCCACTTTTGGGTATTTTTCAGAAGAAAGCAAAAACACATGCACCCCCATGTTCATTGTAGCATCATTTCCAATAGCCGAGGTATGGAAACACCTGAGTGTCCACTGATAGATTAACAGATAAAGATGTGGCATACATGTACAGTGGAATATTACTTGGCCATAAAAAACCAGCGTACCTGTGGCTGACTCATGTTGAGGTTTGACAGAAAACAACAAAATTCTGTAAAGCAGTTATCCTTCAATAAAAATAAATAAATAAGTAAATAAAACAATTGATTGCTTCATCCATACAAAAGAAAAAACAAACAAACAAACAAAAGCAATGAAATCTTGCCTTTTGCAACAGAACTGATAGACCTAGAGGGTATTATGCTAAATGAAGTAAGTCAGACAGAGAAAGACAAATGACGTAAGATTTCACTTATGCATGCAATCTGAAAAACAAAAAAAACAGAAGGAAACAGACTCAGATACAGGGGCCAACTGTAGCGTGATTGCCAGAGGCGAGGAAGGTAGGGGGAATTAATGAAATGGGTGAGAGATTAAGAGGTTCAACCCCAGTTACAGTATAAATTACTCATGAGGTTGCAGAGTACAGCATAGGAAGCACAGTCAGTAATAACCTGCCCACCTCTCCCGAAAATTAAGAGTGTATAGTAAAAATCTGTGTTCGTAAGTTATTTAGATTCCTCCCTCCCTTTCTTTCTTTTTCTTCCTCTTTCTTGCTTTCTTTATTTCTCCTTCTCTCCCTTCTCCCTCTCTCTCTCCCTCCACTTTTTCTTTCCTTATAACCTTCACTGTGATTATAGTGTTCCTTTGAAATGCCATTGGTTTCAGCTTGCTTTCAGTGGTAGGGTCCACTTCCTACCATTCTCACTGATTTTATTTTGATTTGTGAATACGTAGACTATTAACATGTTCCAGAAGTTAAACTATGCAAAAATTACACTCATAGAAGTTTCATTCCCTTCTACATCATCCCTCCATATCACCCCCATTCTCTTTTTCATTATTTTCTGGTTTACTCTTCCTTTTTTCCCCATAAAGATAAGCAGAGATTGCATTTTTTCTATCTTCTATTTTTCACACAAAAGATATGTATGGAGGTAGTATGTGGAGGTGTGTATACACACACACATACTTCTTTTGGCAAAGATTTTTAAAAATCTTAAAAAAATATTCACACAGAAGAGATTCAAGTTATCTACTTTGAAGAAATATATTAAAGTTTAAGATTTTTAAAAATTAAATCCTAAATAATGATAAAGATGGATATATCCTTTGTAAAATCTGGACTAAACTATTGAGTCATTTATATCTATTCAGTATTCAGAGTATGAGCTAAAATATTACAGTAAAAATAAAAAACCACATACTGTTTTGAAATATGCTTTTTTTACTTAAAAATATCGAGAAATCACTCCCTATCCATTTATAGAGATCGTCCTCATTCTTTTTTTTTTTTACTGTTGCATAGTACTCCATTGTCTATATGTAGTTTATTCTCCAATAGCTCATGTTTGAAAATTTAGAAACCTACAATATTTTTCAGTTACAAATAGTGCTGCAGTAAATCTTGTGTCTATTTATTTTTATATCATTGGAACAATATGAAAAATTTATCAAAGTGAGATTGCTGGAACAAAAGATAAATGAGTTTGTGATATTGGTCAGTTCAGTTCAGTTCAGTCGCTCAGTCGTGTCTGACTCTTTGCGACCCCATGAATCGCAGCACGTCAGGCCTCCCTGTTCGTCACCATCACCCGGAGTTCACTCAGACTCACATCCATCGAGTCTGTGATGCCATCCAGCCATCTCATCGTCGGTCATCCCCTTCTCCTCCTGCCCCCAACCCCTCCCAGCATCAGAGTCTTTTCCAATCAGTCAACTCATCGCATGAGGTGGCCAAAGTACTGGAGTTTCAGCTTTAGCATCATTCCTTCCAAAGAAATCCCAGGGCTGATCTCCTTCAGAATGGACTGGCTGGATCTCCTTGCAGTCCAAGGGACTCTCAAGAGTCTTCTCCAACACCACAGTTCAAAAGCATCAATTCTTCGGCACTCAGCCTTCTCTACAGTCCAACTCTCACATCCATACATGACCATAGGAAAAACCATAGTCTTGACTAGACGGACCTTAGTCGGCAAAGTAATGTCTCTGCTTTTGAATATACTATCTAGGTTGGTCATAACTTTCCTTCCAAGGAGTAAGCGTCTTTTAATTTCATGGCTGCAGTCACCATCTGCAGTGATTTTGGAGCCCCCAAAAATAAAGCCTGGCACTGTTTCCACTGTTTTCCCATCTATTTCCCATGAATTGATGAGACCAGATGCCATGATCTTCGTTTTCTGAATGTTGAGCTTTAAGCCAACTTTTTCACTCTCCTCTTTCACTTTCATCAAGAGGCTTTTTAGTTCCTCTTCACCCTCTGCCATAATGGTGGTGTCATCTGCATATCTGAGGTTATTGATATTTCTCCCTGCAATCTTGATTCCAGCTTGTGCTTCTTCCAGCCCAGCGTTTCTCATGATGTACTCTTCATATAAGTTAAATAAGCAGGGTGATAATATACAGCCTTGATGGACTCCTTTTCCTATTTGGAACCAGTCTGTTGTTCCATGTCCAGTTCGAACTGTTGCTTCCTAACTTGCATACAGATTTCTCAAGAGGCAGGTTAGGTGGTCTGGTATTACCATCTCTTAGAATTTTCCAGAGTTTATTGTGATCCACAGAGTCAAAGGCTTTGGCATAATCAATAAAGCAGAAATAGATGTTTTCCTGAAACTCTCTTGCTTTTTTGATGATCCAGCGGATGTTGGCAATTTGATCTCTGGTTCCTCTGCCTTTTCTAAAACCAGCTTGAACATCAGGGAGTTCACGGTTCATGTATTGCTGAAGCCTGGCTTGGAGAATTTTGAGCATTACTTTACTAGCATGTGAGATGAGTGCAATTGTGCAGTAGTTTGAGCATTCTTTTGCATTGCCTTTCCTTGGAGTTGGAATGAAAACTGACCTTTTCCAGTCCTGTGGCCACTGCTGAGTTTTCCAAATTTGCTCCTTATTACCAAATTCAGACTTAAACTGAAGAAAGTAGGGAAAACTGCTAGACCACTCAGATATGACCTAAATCAAATCCCTTATGATTTGGGATTTGGAAGTGAGAAATAGATTTATGGGCCTAGATCTGATAGATAGAGTGCCTGATGAACTATGGAATGAGGTTTGTGACATTGTACAGGAGATAGGGATCAAGATCATCCCCATGGAAAAGAAATGCAAAAAAGCAAAATGGCGGTCTGGGGAGGCCTTACAAATAGCTGTGAAAAGAAGAGAGGCGAAAAGCAAAGGAGAAAAGGAAAGATATAAGCATCTGAATGCAGAGTTCCAGAGAATAGCAAGAGATAAGAAAGCCGTCTTCAGCAATCAATGCAAAGAAATAGAGGAAAACAACAGAATGGGAAAGACTAGAGATCTGTTCAAGAAAATTCGAGATACCAAGGAAATATTTCATGCAAAGATGGGCTCGATAAAGGACAGAAATGGTATGGACCTAACAGAAGCAGAAGATATTAAGAAGAGGTGGCAAGAACACACAGAAGAACTGTACAAAAATGATCTTCACGATCAAGATAATCATAATGGTGTGATCACTCACCTAGAGCCAGAAATCTTGGAATGTGAAGTGAAGTGGGCCTTAGAAAGCATCACTACGAACAAAGCTAGTTGAGGTGATGGAATTCCAGTTGAGCTATTTCAAATCCTGAAAGACAATTAAGTACTTACCCAAAATGGTCATTTGGTTCATGTTTAATCTTAATTATTTCATGAATTTGTAAAAATATTGAACATTGATCTACTATAGCAGTCCATATTATTCATAATCTTGCATTCTACCAGCAAGGTCTTCATAGCGGGTACTAAGGAGAAATTAAAAAGCTCATGAGTGAAGCCAGAAGAAAGGGAAGGGAGGGAAAGAGAAGAGATGAGCAGAGGGGGAGAGTTGAAGGCAGAAAGAAGCCAACAGGCAGAGAGGACGAGAAGAGAGAAGAAAAGGTGAATAAGAAAGAGGGAAAGTTCACCCGTGTGGCAGGGAGGTCAATTACTTTGATCATTTCCCCAGGTATTGTAACCAGCTATTTAATTCGTTTATGAAATCAGATCCAAAACATCTCAGATTGGGGAGCTTTTCTTTGATTCTTAAAGAGCACACATACAATCAGGCTTGTGAAAAAAATTTGTGATGTTAATATCCTTTTCCTTCTTATTTACAAAGCTGATTTAATTAAATTATTTCTAGGAGGCCTAAAAACTTTTTTTAAAATTAAAGGACATGCATATACACACATATACACAACCCAGACAAGCAAAAAATTCTACAACTTGTCTTTTACTAACAACATCTGTAATAATAATAATAATAAATCCCTGATACATGTTTTGTCTTAAATCTGGACTAAGAGGAAACTAGAAATTTAGAGTTGAGGGAACCTCTGACGTTATCCTGTCCATCCCTCATTCCCCGAGGACTTTCCTAAGGTCATGCTTCTGTGAGAGATAGACTCAAGGCTAGAGCCTTTGGATGAAGTTCTTGGATGTCTAGTCCAGTGGTCCTTCTTCCAAAATAAATGATGTCTTTCCTGCATCTTTTGACTGAAGAAATCAAATTCCTCTTGTTAGGGAAAACAAAACAAAACAAAACAAAAAAACACAACTCAGCTCAAGTATATAATTCCTAAAAGGACACGATAGTAGCTAAAATTATAGTTTCTTTTAAAGGACAAAGAGATTTCAAAATTTTATTTACTGCACTTTTTAAAAAGTTCCACGGTGAATGGAGAAGATTTTGAAAACATCTGTTTACCAATTTCCTACTGGTAACAGAACCTTGGCAGAAATAACTAAATCACCTTCATACTCTTCTCTGTGAAGCCATTAAGCCTAGAAACATGCTGTTTTGGGCAATACAGAAATCAAAGTGGTAGCACAGCAGAACAGATCTGTGTTAAAGAACAAAAATCCACAGGCTGCTTCAAATATCAACAAGAAACCCTGAAATTTTCTATCAATTTCTTTTCATGGCCTTGTGACATTTTCAACTTAAAACTATATTGCTTAACATCAAGGCACTTTGAGAGAGCTTCAGTTGGAAAAGGTAATTTTTGAGTGAGATTCAGCAGAAAAAGGTAATTTTTCAGAGAGGTTCACTGGGAAAAGGTAATTTTCAGAACCAATTGCTGCATTCTTTTGCTGTTATTTTGTCTCTTTTCTAAGTAGCCCTAATGTCATTCATGGGCACTCTATGTCAATACATCCGTACTGGCTAAGTCGTTTGTGCAAAGTAAGTTTACAGAAACTGTAGCTTTAGGCTATGTTATTCCAGGGCTGTGAAGATCAAACAGTGCAATTTCACTTGGAAGTTTCATCAATTTTGCATCAATGTTGATGCTTGAGCTAGAAGCCTGCACCCAGAATCATAATTTCAGCCACAAAAATTTTGTTTTTGATGGAGAATCTAATTTCATATGATGATCATTGTTTGGTAATGCCATGGCTCAATAATGCAGCTCTCTGAACCTCGGCTGCCAACCAATCTTGATGGGCAGGCAACTGAGGGGCTTAATAGCTGATCTAGGCTGCATCAATTCATACTGTTTTGAGATACTAAAGGAAAAATAACTAGTCTTAGAATGCATGTTATTATATGTTATTTGTATAAGTGGATGAACAAGTATCCTAGAAAGCTGAGACCTTTCATCTGTTCACTTTTAGACAGCCTCAATTTTTAGAAAGGAAATGATACAATTCAGCTCTAATGGTTTGAAATGAAGACTCCGAAATTATCCAGCTTCTCATATATTTCTCCTTTGATTATATCACCGTATAGACAATGAAAAAAAAAAAAAAAACTCCTTCAATGCAAGATGTGAAAGTTGAGGGGCATAAAAAACATTTTAAAACCTCCTTTTAAAAAGAGTAAAACAGCAAGCTTTAACCAGCTAGCATTTTATTCTCTCCCTTAAATTATATGTATTTGACTTCAAGTGAATATTAATGGCTTTCTTTTTATTAATCTCTTTGTTTTTTAATTCAGCCTTTGTATATGAAAGTGTACCATAAAAAAGTTCGAATTCACTGGTTATGTAAACATGTAGCCAACACAATTGGTATACTTTCAACTCTTCGTGTCTCCTCAGTACCAAACACAACGTTTTTTCTCTCTGAAGAAATTCACTCCCACCCCCACCCCACCCATCCCCACACACCCAAAGCACTGAGGATTGACTACATTCAAATACTGATGACATTTATATTTAACATCGCTTTTTTAATTTAAAAAAGGGTATTTCATCAAAGCTCAACTATCTTTAAGTTGACTTGTTATTTACACGCACTGAGGGAAAAGTTAAGTGACTCATATGTGATCATGTTTTTGTCTAAATGAGATATTTCTGTCTTTCTTAGTTATCTGTGAACTAGGCGGGCTTCCCAGGTGACTCTGGGTAAAGAATCCGCCTGCAATGCAGGAGACGTGGGTTCAGTCCTTGAGTTGGGAAGATCCCCTGGAGAAGGAAATGGCAACCCACTTCTGTATTCTTCCCTGGAGAATCCCATGAACAGAGGAGCCTAAACGGCGTCATTCCATAGGGCTGGGGAGAGTCACACGCAACTGAAAAAACTGAACATGCACTCTCACGTAAACTAGACTCACTCTACCCATAAACTTTTTTATTTTTCATATCAGTTTTAGGTTCATAGCAAAATTGAGGGGATGGTAGATTTCCCACATACTCCCTGCCCGACACGTGCAGAGCGTCTGCATTATCAACATCTCTCACAAGAGTGGTGTATTAATTACAGTTGATGAATCTACATTGGCATATCATTTTCACCTGCAGTTCATAATTTACATTAGGGTTCATTCTTGGTGTTGTCCATGCTACAGGGTCTTGACAAATTTATAGTGACATGTATCTACCGCTATAGTATCATATGAAATATTTTCACTGCCATAAAAATACTCTGTGCTCAATCTGTTCATTTTCTACCCTTCTCCCCAGCCATTGATCTTCTTTACTGTCTCCAAAGTTTTACCTTTTCCGGAATGTCATAGAGTTGGATTCATACGGTATACAGCCTTTTCAGATTGGCTTCCTTCACTTAGTAATATGCATTTAAGGTTCCTTCAGGTCTTTTAAGTATTGAAAGACAAATATTGTCTTTTAAGCTCGTTTGTCTGGATGGATGACTCTTTATCCACTTACCTACTGAAGGGCATCTTAGTTGCTTCCAAATTTTGGTAATTATGAATAAAACTGCTATACGAATCTGTGTGAAGGTTTTCTTTCATATGGACATATTTTCAGCTCCTTTGGGTAAATGCCAAGGAATGTGAATCCTAGATTATACACTAAGAGCATGTTTTGTTTTGTAAAAAAGAAAAAAAAATTCCAACCTGATTTTTAAGTGACTGTGCCATTTTCATCAGTAATTTATGGGAATTCCTATTGTTCTGCGTCTTGGACAGAAATGGTATGGACTTAACAGAAGCAGAAGATATTAAGAACAGGTGGCAAGAACAGACAGAAGAACTGTACAAAAAAGATCTTCATGACCAAGATAATCACGATGGTGTGATCACTCACCTAGAGCCAGACATCCTGGAATATGAAGTCAAGTGGCCCTTAGAAAGCATGCACGAACAAAACTAGTGGAGGTGATAGAATTCCAGTGGAGCTATTTCAAATCCTGAAAGATGATGCTGTGAAATTGCTGTACTCAATATACCAGCAAATTTGGAAAACTCAGTAGTGGCCACAGGACCGGAAAAGGTCAGCTTTCATTCCAATCCCAAAGAAAACAAATACCAAAGAATGCTCAAACTACCGCACACTGCATTCATCTCACACACTAGTAAAGTAATGCTCAAAATTCTCCAAGCCAGGCTTCAACAATATGTGAACCGTGAACTTCCAGATGTTCAAGCTGGTTTTAGAAAAGGCAGAGGAACCAGAGATCAAATTGCCAACATCCTCTGGATCATCAAAAAAGCAAGAGTTCCAGAAAAACATCTATTTCTGCTTTATTGACTATGCCAAAGCCTTTGACTGTGTGGATCACAAGAACCTGTAGAAAATTCTTTAAGAGATTGGAATACCAGACCAGCTGACCTGCCTCTTGAGAAACCTATATGCAGGTCAGGAAGCAACAGTTCGAACTGGACGTGGAACAACAGACTGGTTCCAAATAGGAAAAGGAGTCCATCAAGGCTGTATATTGTCACCCTGCTTATTTAACTTCTATGCAGGGTACATCATGAGAAACGCTGGGCTGGAAGAAGCACAAGCTGGAATCAAGATTGCAGGGAGAAATATCAATAACCTCAGATATGCAGATGACATCTCCCTTCTGGCAGAAAGTGAAGAAGAACTAAAAGCCTCTTGATGAAAGTGAAAGAGGAGAGTGAAAAAGTTGGCTTAAAGCTCTACATTCAGAAAACGAAGATCATGGCATCTGGTCCCATCACTTCATGGGAAATAGATGGGGAAACAGCAGAAACAGTGTCAGATTTTATTTCTTTGGGCTCCAAAATCACTGCAGATGGTGATTGCAGCCATGAAATTAAAAGACGCTTACTCCTTGGAAGGAAAGTTATAACCAATCTAGATAGCATATTCAAAAGCAGAGACATTACTTTGCCAACAAAGATCCATCTAGTCAAGGCTATGGTTTTTCCAGTAGTCATGTACGGATGTGAGAGTTGGACTGTGAAGAAAGCTAAGTGCCAAAGAATTGATGCTTTTGAAGTGTGGTGTTGGAGAAGACTCTTGAGAGTCCCTTGGACTGCAAGGAGATCCAACCAGTCCATCCTAAAGGAGATCAGTCCTGGGTGTTCATTGGAAGGACTGATGTTGAAGCTGAAACTCCGATACTTTGGCCACCTCATGTGAAGTGTTGACTCATTGGAAAAGACCTTGATGCTGGGAGGGGTTGGGGGCAGGAGGAGAAGGGGACGACAGAGGATGAGATGGCTGGATGGCATTACCAACTCGATGGACATGAGTTTGGGTAAACTTCGGGAGTTGGTGATGGACAGGGAGGCCTGGCGTGCTGCGATTCATGGGGTCACAAAGAGTTGGACACGACTGAGCACCTGAACTGAACTGAACTGAGTGCTGTCAATGTTCCAGATTTAGGCCATGCTAACAGGTATGTATTGGTATCTCATTGTTGTTAAAAACTTTATCCCACCAGAACCTGAGTTCTTAGGTCTCTGTTTCAGGAATTTCTGTTACCTCGGTTTAAATCCAATATCCCAGAAGATATTCCATAAGAATCAAGTTGGGGAGCTGGTGTAGCCCTTGGCAAATATCAGACATGAAGTGGCTAGGACCACAAATACTGGTGGGTAAATTTTATATGAGGAATCTGCAGATAACAACAAGGAAAAAAAATATAAATTTTAAAAATGTCAAATTATATCTTTGGTTTGGTTTGTACCACCAATCTTTCGGCTAACAGTTGCATGCCTTAAATAATTGTGTTACAGAGATACACAGTTATGTTTTTAAAGTTAAAATTGAAAAGTAGCTGTATCAATAGGAACTAACTAAACGTGTACCACGATGAGATGTTACAGAACTTGTCAATCACTTAAAAAAACCCTGCTTCTCAAGATGGATTTAGTGTGATTCCCAACAGTTTACTTTTTCTATTTTCAATTATCTAACTTATTGAAAAGACTTCTTCTCAGCCAATACATAAATATTTTATTAAATGGAAGTTCTGTTATTATATCTTTGTCAGAGTGTATAGTTCTGTCGCTCAGTCGTGTCCGACTCTTTGCGACCCCCTGGACTGCAGTACGCCAGGCCTCCCTGTCCATCACCAACTCCCGGAGTCCACCCAAACTCATGTCCATTGAGTCGGTGATGCCATCCAGCCATCTCATCCTCTGTCATCCCCTTCTCCTCCTGCCTTCAATCTTTCCCAGCATCAGAGTCTTTTCCAATGAGTCAGTTCTTCACATCAGGTGGCCAAAGTATCAGAGCTTCAGCTTCAGCATCAGTCCTTCCAATGAATATTCAGGACTGATTTCCTTTAGGATGGACTGGTTGGATCTCCTTGCAGTCCAAGGGACTCTCAAGAGTCTTCTCCAACACCACAGTTCAAAAGCATCAGTTCTTCAGTGCTCAGCTTTCTTTATAGTCCAATTCTCACATCCATACATGACTACGGAAAAACCACAGCTTTGACTAGACGGTTATAATATTCAGTAACTCTAAAGCTTTCTCAGAAGTTCAGGCTGAAATCCAGTGAAAAAGTCATGTGCCATTTCGTTTGTTGCTTTTTACTCATTGCAAATATAAATAAGCTAACTTGTCAGAAACATGCAACCATTTCATGAACTACCCCCTCCCCAGGAAATCATGGTATGAGGCAACCTTCTGTGAGCTAACCTACCACAAATGCTGTTTTACAATCACAAGTGCCTTTTAGTGACTATACTTCATTCTCAATCAAGTCTTATAACTAAATACTTTGTCATCATTAAGACACTTAGTGCGTGCTTAGTCGCTTCAGTTGTGTCTGACTCTGTGACCCTATGGGCTGTAGCCCACCAGGCTCCTCTGTCCATGGAATTCTCTAGGCAAGAATACTGGAGTGGGTTGTCATTTCTTTCTCCAGGGGTTCTTCCCAACCCAGGGATCGAACCCACATCTCCTGCATTTCCTGCCTTGCAGGATTCTTTACCGCTGAGCTACCTGGGAGGCCTCATTAAGACACTTAAATGTGGAATATTTTTCTGTTTCAAATTGTGTGTTTTTAAATCTTTTTATAATTAATTTTGTTAAAGATTTGCCTTTAAATTCAGGTTCCTTTTCCAATAGAAAATTACAGGAAACATGTATTTCCTAAAGCTGCAGTGTTCTAGTCCATGTGATGAGAGTCTTCTGGATTATTTATCTAAATTGTTTCACAGATACCATTTCAGATCCCACATATAGATATAATGGACATGAGTGAATATAAATAAACATAGCATTTATATCTAAATATAGAAATTTATAAATGTATTTATATGTAATTATAAATATATGGATGCAAAGGAAGAGGTTTTTTTTCCCCCTCCTATTTTTAAAACTCTATTTCCGTCCTATGGGTCATTTATGTCATTAAAATCCTAAATGAAATCTTGTCAGACCTCTTAGGTGAGCTTTCCCTCTCATATTTCCTTCCAGGACACATCTTGGCCAAGTGACTCAAAGGCTAAAGGGCTAGTTTACAAAGGAAAATTGTTTCCCCACACTGGCAAGAGCATGGCATATTTTTATAAGGAAATTTGAGTTTTGCCCAGGCCCAGTTCTTTCCAGGTTTGGAAAGAATTAAAGTGAGAAAAAACAGGACCTTTACTACAATCATTTGTTGTAATTTTTATAATTCATCAGCCATGTACCTACCCAGCTCTCTGAATTTCTCAACAAGTTTATATCCCTTTGTTTTGGTAACAACGTGCCATTTTGTTTTTAATTGAGATTTGGAGAATTTTTGTTTTCTCCCAAAATGTACTGTGATATTAAACTTGGTTCTGGTCCCAGATTATTATTTGTAACCAAGTTCAGCACCAGAAGAGACAGAACCAGGAATTATTCAGTTAAAACAAAGCAAAAAAAGGTCTGTTCTTTCTCATGGACTTGCGCTTTGGGGCTATGCGAGATGTGGGGTTTTATCAATTACACCTGAGTTAGCAGGAGGAAGACTCTCTCCAATGATAGAATTCATCTCCTCCTTGCTTCTGCTATTCAGTTTAGAGCCACAGGGACACCATCCATCAAAAGAACCTTTCCTGGAGAGGAGAATCTTGTTAAGGCTGGCTGTCAACTTGAGAAAACTAATCATGGTATTGAACAACAAAATGATTTTATACTGCTTTTCTCCTCCTCCTCTACTGAGCAGGCTATTAAGGAGAAAGGCCAACAGATGTTCTGCAACCTACTAAAAATAGGTAACCTGCTTTAAATATCAAGTGTGTCTGCTGGATTATGGAGTGAAACAATGTGTCCAGCATTAATAGAATTCAGATTGGAGACCAGAGGCCCACTCAGATTTAGCAGTGGAGATGTGGACTGGCAGGCAGCTCCCTTAGCCAGATGGCTTAATAACGTCTTTAAAATGACTTTCTTTTCCATGGCCAGATTATGTCAAAATGTCCTGTGCTACTACTGATCAGGTATATGTTATGTCCTATGTTAGTTCAACTTAGAGTTGGAAAAATTGATTAGTGGGTTTGGGTCTGGAAAACAGACTCAAGGCATTTTATTTTCTGCTTGCTCTGTTCTTTTTATCTTCTCTTCAGCGTAATGCTTTCTCCCTTTATGCTATGGCACTAGCTGAATGCTGATGACCCAATGGGACAGCAGCCACGTTGCATTTAATGGTAATCTGGTGGCCAGAGCTGCCTAGTCACTCACTGATACAGAATGGGGACCTCGGGGCAAAGAGTTTCTTTCCTGTTTATACCTGAGAGCAAACCTTGGAAACATTCATCCTTTAACTTGCAGCTCCTGTCCCGCCTCCTTAAAATTTTCCCTAAGGACGAATGCTGTTCCCTTTCTCCCCTCAGTGACTATAGCTGTCTCTCTGCCTCCCACATTCTCTGTGTAGTATTTTCTATTGCTTCCTTAGTTGGTATTAAATGCTGGCTATGGCTTTTTCTGACTGTGCTCAATAAGTCCATACTTGTTGATTAATTAGATTGCCTGTCTCAAGCAGGGTGGTCTAAGGGTAAGCTTTGTCCATAAGGGGGTGTTTTGAAACTTGTTGGGAGAGGACAGGGCCACTTTAGGGAAAAGATGCAAATTACAAACCTTTTCACCAAAAAATGTACATATATATGTATATACAGTCAGAAAAACCTTTGCATATAGTTTCAGAAGGTTCCCTGACTCCCCCTGAAGGCTATTTAAGTAACCTTGATTGAGAACCTTGCTGTAAAAGGATTTATTCCGTGTAAGAGTCCTTCCAGAACTCTTGGGAACAAGGAGGAAGATGCCTACTGGCCAGACTCTTTTGGTAGCTTTTTCAAAAGTTAAACACACACTCACTATGTGACCCAGCTATTTCCCTCCTAGGTATTTACCCAAAGAGGAATAAAACTATATATCTTCACAAAGACTTGTTTACAAATCCATAAAACAGTGTTATCTATAATAACCAAAACCTGGAAATCCAAATGTCCATCCACAGTGGAATGGGTTAACAAACCATGGTAGATCCTATAATTGAATATTTCTCAGTAATAAAATGAAATGAATTCTTGGGATGTTTGACAAAGTAAATGAATCTCAATATCATTAAGCCAAGGTGATACATGAGAGATAAAAACAGAGGATGTACATGGAATTCTAGAAAATACCATCTAATCTAGTTTTAGAAGACAGAGGACAGACAGAGGTCTAGGGAGAGTTGGATTCTAAAGGGCTATGAAGAAATTTGGGGGAACAAGAATATTTGTATATCAACTGTGGGGTTGTTTCATGGATATATGTATGTACATATCAAAACCCACTAAGTTGTGTTCTTTACCCATATGCAGTTTATTGTACATCAGCTATACTTACAAAAATGATTATGTATATATTCATATTTTAAAAGTAAAAGTTCCGAAAGAAATTCATGAAAAAAGTTCACTGTTATTCCTGGGCAGTGGGATTACAAGTGTTTTTTTTTCTATGTACATTCATGAAGTTTTCTAAATTTTCTGGAATGTATGCATATAGGATCCGGTGGCAACTGTAAGAAATTACCACAGATTGAATGGATTATAACAGCAGAAATTTATTACCTCACAGTTCTAAAGGCCGAAATTCTGAAATTAGTATCACTGGGTCAAATTTAAGATACTGTCAGGACTGGGCTCCCTGGGGCCTTTGCTTCTGGTGGTTGCCAGCATTCCTTGGCTTGTGACCTTATCACTCAAATCTTCAGAATGAGCATCTTCAAATTTCTCTCAGCTCCATCTTCACCTACCCCTTTGGTGAAGTTAAATCTCTCTGTGTCTCCCTCTTATAAGGATTTTATTTAGATTATCCCCTGGGATAATCTAAAATAATCCCTTCATGCAAAATCCGTAATTTAATCCCATCTGCAAAGACCCTTTTTCCAAATAAGGTATTAATGTTTGGGGTTTCCAGGGATAAGGACCTGATATTTTTAGTGGATGTTTTTTAGCCACCACAGCACATTAAAAAAAAAAAAATTTTGTTTTATTTTCTTTGTACTTGATTCCTTAAAAATCTTGAAATTGCATAAACAATACACAAATATATATGTTCATTGTAAAACATTCAGACAGTATAAAATGTTACAGAGTAAAAGTCAAAGTCCACTCTGATACTGGCTGCTGCTGCTGCTGTTAAGTCACTTCAGTCGTTTCCGACTCTGTGTGACCCCATAGACGGCAGCCCACCAGGCTCCACCACCCCTGGGATTCTCCAGGCAAGAACACTGGAGTGGGTTGCCATTTCCTTCTCCAGTGCATGAAAGTGAAAAGTGAAAGTGAAGTCGCTCAATTGTGTCTGACTCTTTGCAACCCCATGGACTGCAGCCTACCAGGCTCCTCTGTCCATGGGACTTTCCAGGCAAGAGTACTGGAGTGGGTTGCCATTGCCTTCTCCGCTGATACTGGCTAGCACTGTGCTAAAAGTAGAGTTCCTTTACAGATAAGGAATTAGGCAAATTCAAGTTCTTGCGCTGTTCCTATGAGATACACATGTGCCTGATTTCTTTTACAATAACTATTATTAACCACTTAATGTGTCCTTCCAGATCCATCATTGCTGCTGCTGCTGCTAAGTCGCTTCAGTCGTGTCTGACTCTGTGCGACCCCATAGACGGCAGCCCACCAGGCTCCCCGTCCCTGGGATTCTCCAGGCAAGAACACTGGAGTGGGTTGCCATTTCCTTCTCCAAGGCATGAAAGTGAAAAATGAAAGTGAAGTCTCTCAGTGGTGTCCAACTCCTAGCAACCCCATGGACTGCAGCCTACCAGGCTCCTCTGTCCATGGGATTTTCCAGGCAAGAGTACTGGAGTGGGTTGCCATTGCTATAAATTTATAAAAGTATGCTTGCAATATCAGGGATA
The DNA here is from genome assembly GCF_016772045.2 of Ovis aries. Lineage (NCBI taxonomy): Eukaryota > Metazoa > Chordata > Mammalia > Artiodactyla > Bovidae > Ovis > Ovis aries. The sequence goes on along the minus strand of NC_056054.1, from coordinate 67,793,158 downwards.
TTGTAATATTTACATACTCTATTTGTATGTGTGAGTGGTTTTGGTTTTTGTAAATGGGAATTGTATTATTCATTTCACTTCATACACATACACACACCCACACCCATACACACACACACAAACCCTCTTTTCTTAACAATGTTCTGGGTGATATTTCCAAGTCAGTGCATAAAATTCTACTTTCTTTGTATTATTTAATTGAAAAGCTATAGCTTTGTCAGTCTCTTTGCTGAATTTTGATTTACTTTTCTTTTTTTGCCATTATCAGTAATGTTGCATTGAACAATCCTGTACATATAGGTTTGGGTGCATGCACGACATTTCCATAGATTAGATTCCTAGAAGTAGATTACTAAATCAAAGAGCATATGCATCTTATGTTTTGATAAATACTGCCAAGTTTCTTAACAAAAATATTGTGGTTTGTACTCCTATAATATCATATAAAAATATTCTTTTGCCCATACATTTGCTACTCTGGATATTAATTTTTCCCCTTTGTGACAATCAAGTGGGTAAAGAGTGGTGCCTCATTTTCATTTTACTTATTATTTCTTAGTTGCTAATGAGATTGAGCATATTTTCATATGCATTGGTCATTTGTTTCTTTTTTTGTTACTTGCCTTTTATAACATTCACCAATTTTTCTATTTCACTGTCTTCCTTTTTCTTAATAATTGATATATTATGGCATTTAACTTGTTGACTATTATTTACAAGATTATCTTCTAGTTTGTCATTTGTCTTGTAACTTGGTTTATAATCACCTAGAAGTTTTAAATTTTAATGTAGTTATTCTATCTTTTACGTTATGGGTTATAGCTTCCTTGTCTTGTCTAGGAAGGACAACCTACCCTAAGATTACTAAATATTCTCAGTATTTTTATCTAGTAACATGCACTGCTTTCAAGATCAGGAGTATAAAAAGTCATCTAAGGTAAGAGACCACATATCAAACCAACAAAATAGCTTACCAGCTTTAAAATAGTAGATTCTGGAGTAGGCTGTCTGGGTTCTTTTCTAACTATATGACCTTGGAAAATTCCTTAACCTTTTTGTGCTTCAACTTCTTTATCTCTAAAATAAGGTTAATAATAGAACCTGTTTCGTAAGATTGCTGTGTTGTAAGAATTAAGTGAGCTAATAGATGTTGAACGCTTTGAATAGTGTTTGACACATAAAAAGCAATGTCTAAGTGCTAACTGAAAATGTACATTGGTGCTGTTACTGGCTGAATCCAAAACACAGGAAAAAGAAATGCAACTGTTATGCTTTGAACACTTAGAATTTCTGATACTGACACAGTTGCTTGTATTCAATATGGTATGTGGTAGATACTACCACTGAGGGTCAGAGAAGCTACGTGTCTCATCTGTGATCACACAGAGAGAAAGGAATGAACCCAGGGAAGCTCATGTTCCCTCACTATACCCCTGAAATGGCTTAGGCATAGACTGACATTCAAAATTCTCTTTCTGTCACCTTCTTACTAGAAGATTCTACATCAAGGTTTATGGCTTTGAAAGATCAGGAAGCCTGGTGATTCCTGCTAGACTTCTGTAAATGTAGCTGAGTAGCTGATAAAAAAAAAAAAAAAATTGGTTTAGGACCTTGTTTGAAGGGCCTGTAATGTAAGGGCCTATATTTACTGTCTATATTATTTTGGATCTGCCTGCCCCTGTGAAAAAGGGGGTTTTAGCGCCTGGTGTTCACTACTTTTCTATTGCTGTTTTCACATTGTGTTAAAGGTCAATGAGTGCTAGTAAATGTTACACTAAACAAAATTTCCTTGCTTGTACCTTAAATACTGGCTTGGCCAGAGAGTTCTTTCAGGGTTTTCTGTAACATGGTATGGGAAAATCTGAATGAACTTTTTGGCCAACCCAATATACTTGTTTTGATGGTCTGTGTTTACTTTTGTTTCTGGGGAACGTGAGGAATGAACTGTCGCCACGAACTGTCACTGCTTTATCATCATCATAAATATTAAAGCTGCTACATATTAGTGTTTCTAGAGGAGGCGGTACAGCTTTATGATTAAGACATCAGACTCAGGAGCCAAATCACAGGCTGAAATCCCAGCTCTACCGTGTAATTTGTTGTGTGACCTTGGTCCACGTACTTAACCTCCCTTATTGGTGAACTGAGGACCAGTAATTGCTTTTCCATCTATTTCTGTTACTTATTGGCTCTTTCCTTATTCCATTAGCAACTGGAGTATTTAAATGCTATTCACTTCAGAAAGGGATATCACATTAAAAAGAGAAAAGAGAGTCAAAATAGCACTTTTGTGTCTCAAAATAGGTTCTATAATAAATGGAAGATATCATATTATAGAAGAAAAAGCTTTTTGATAAGGTTATTTTGCTTATTAGTTTCATTTAGTTTCAAAAGTCTAAGGTCTAAAAGTGAAGGTCACAGGACATGAGCAGATTCTACCCGCCCTATCTCCCTGCCATGAAATATGTTGCGAAGAATGGGAAAAAGTCAAGGTTGTCACACTCCCAGACTTGATGGGGTCCATAGGTTTGTTCATGTGGTAGGAGAAGAATGAGAAAGAGAAAGAAGGCAGCCTGCGTTCCATGGGCCTAAGTGAGGGGGTCCTGTGTTCTGTGCACCAGTCACTCCTACTCTAGGTTGAGTTCCAGTGGAAGACAGACTCTCCAAAAAGGTTTGAGTTACTGAGGATAGACAACCTGTGCTTTGCTTAGGCAGACATATCTCATTATCACTGACATACACCACAGTGGGAGGCAGAAGGGGTAGAATGTCTGCACGTAGGGCTGGCTTCTTGAGTGAGGGACCTGTACAGTCACATGGGACCTCACACTTGATTTAACGCTTTCCTATTATCTCACACCTAGACAGCATATTAAAAAGCAGAGACATTACTTTGCCAACAAAGGTCCATCTAGTCAAAGCCATGTTTTTTCCAGTAGGATGTGAGAGTTGGACCATAAAGAAGGCTGAACACCGAAGTATTGATGCTTTTGAGCTGTGGTGTTGGAGAAGACTCTTGAAAGTCCCTTGGACCGCAAGGAGATCAAAACAGTCAATCCTAAAGGAAATCAATCCTGAATGTTCATTAGAAGGACTGAGGCTGAAGCTGAAGCTCCAATACTTTGGCCACCTGATGTGAAGAGCCAACTCATTAGAAAAGACCCTGATGGTGGGAAAGATTGAAGTCAGGAGGATAAGGGGATGATTGGATGGCATCACCGACTCAATGGACATGAGTTTGAGCAAGCTCTGGGAGATGGTGATTGACAGGGAAGCCTGGCGTGCTGCAGTCTGTGGGGTTGCAAAGAGTCGAACACGACTGAGCAACTGAACTACAGCAAATTGCCTCTTGAAATTAATAATTATTTCTGAACAGGGACCGCCATTTTAATTTTGCATAGGGCCTCACAAATATGTAGCTGGTCCTGTCTACCTGAAGTGTCCTGAAACAATTCTGAGTCCCCAGCATAAATGGGAGCAATATCATGATGCCCCACACCCACCAGGAGGGAGGAGAACTAGTTAAGAGAAAGTTCACACCTGAAGAAGCTTTGGAGCAAGGACACGGAGTGTGCACAGTGATTTGCATGGAGTGATGATCACAGACCAGATGGGAGAGCAGACACGTGGGTGGATGCTAGCCTGGATACTAGATGATACTGAGGAGCAGAGTCTCCCGGATAATGCTCTGACATCCCACTGTGCTCAGTTACTTCAATCATGTCCAACTCATTGCAGCCCTATGGATTGTAGCCTGCCAGGCTCCTCTGTCCATGGGATTCTTCAGGCAAGAATACTGGAATGGGTTGCCATACCCTCCTCCAGGGAATCTTCCCGACCCAGGGGTCAAACCTGTGTCTCCTGCATCTCCTGCATTGCAGAAGGATTCTTCATCCACTGAGCCACCTGGGAAACCCCTGACATCCCACTAGTGTCCTAGAAATCCTGATCTCCCAGGGAAAGACTGGGGAGACCTGGGATAGCTTGAGATTTTGCTTGCCACATCCTACTAAATGGGGGCACAAAAGAAATTTAACCAAAATAATTTTAAAATGAAATTTTTTGCATGCATGCAGGTATGGGGTGAAGATTTTTACCTACTACTCCATAAGTGAAAGTGTGATTTATGAGTTTTAAAATTTATTTGGGCATTCATTGCTATTATGCATCTTGCATCGATGGTGGTTTTATTTAAATTTAAAGCTGATGATTTTGTTGCTTCTATTTATACAGTGGAATTCTCCTGCTGGCAATCAGTTTTGATGTTGAATTAATTTTCAAATGACTTTTACTGAGTGATTCTTGGTAACCCAAATTAATTTCTTGGCCTCATGAATATTAGACTCTTAATTTTCAAACTTCTCTTGTTTGGGTACACCCTGGAAAGCCAACATGCATTTTTTAAACTCTGAATTATGAAAGACAGGCAACCATCTGGAACTGGAAAAGTGTGGGGCTTCAGAAGAGCTCTTCACGTCATGAAGCATCATTCTCGTCCTCTCAATTTCATCTTGTGTTATGGAGGACTATAGCGGCCACCTTGGGTCTCCTCCAGCACCAGCCACTCAAGACGGTGCTGTAAATAAATAGGATGTGTGACTCCAAAGTCTGAGAAAAATCAAACCCATATGTGATATGACATAAGTTTTCCCCAAGAAAGCAAAATGTTTTGATGTCTTGAAATGAGATTTAAGTCAGTGTTAAAAAACTGTTAAATTAGGGCTTGGCTTTGTTGGAGATTAAGCTTCTTAGTGCGGGAGCCCACAGTGTCTGTACACAGTGTACCAGGGAACCATCTCTTCTCTGTCGTTGCACGTGTCCCATCCATCTTTGATAGTGTCTGTGGGTCTGAAAGCATGCCGTGACAGTGTGTGCACAAGACCCAGCGAGCGGGTGTCAAGTAGGCATCAGCGAAGCCAGGGATAAACACAGGAAAGAAGATTGGACAGGACCTGGGAGGTGGGGAGAAGAAATGATTTAGCTTCTAGTTTTGTCAGATAAGGCTTATCTGAAAAAGTATTGTAATCCAGTTTTAAAATGATAAACACATAGGCGGAAAGGGCCCCTGAGAAATAATCTGATCCATCCCCCAACCTCCAGGGAGGTTTTATCTAAACCATTTTTACCAAGAGGTGTCTGCTGCGTTCTTAAAATTCTGCGGGGAAGTGGATGTCACAGACTCTCCAACATCCCATTACAATGCTTTATAACCACAACTGTCAGGAAGCCCCTCTTTAATACACATATATCCTTTCCTTCTCTGGCTGGAGCCCATTGTTTCCTGTTCTATCCTCAGTAGAGACATGTTCATATGTCTGGATACAGCTTCTGAATAATAATCCTTCCTATATTTAAAGAGACATTAAGTGACCTATTTCTTTCTCTTCTCGAGACTAAATAATCCCAGGGGCTTTCTCCTTTTTGCATTCGTCCATTTCCCATATCCCTCTCAAGTTTTTTATGTCTCAAGCTGGGGCTTCTTTACTTGGCAGGAGTTTTGACTTGTGGGGGATTTCCAACACCGCACTACCTTCCAAGTACTGCTTCTACATGGTTGATTTTCAAGAGTGTCTACATAAACACTCTAAAATGGAGTGGGAGTATGTCATTAGATTCTGTTTAAATGTAACAGGGCATTTCCCACACCACTCCCAGTCTCCTACTAATTTCAAAGGTCACTGCCACAGTAAAAGCAGGTCAGGAGCATGAGAGATGCCAGGGGGATTGTGGGAGCAGGCTTCAGCTTACTGGTGGGTGGGTGGGGGGAGCAAGTTTGACTTCTTTAAGTTTTTAAAAATGTGACTTCTTGATGTCACATCTTTAAGAGCTTCCTTAACTCCAGCCTAAATACCCCCAAGAGATGGTAATTTGCAAGCCCTGCAACCATTTTGGCTGCTTACCAACCATTTGCGGTCCAAGAATCAAGACCTAATTCTTCTCTTACCCCAAAGGGCTAGATGGGACAATCTGTGTATTTCCCCCGTGGGTTTGGGCGAGTGGAGGCTTTTCTGAAGGAAGGCTTAGAGGAGTAGCAATTATGGACAGTTGCATCCTGCCCCTGACCTTCTTCCAACCGAACAAAATCAATGCCCAGAATCTTTGCCTTTGAAAAGCCCTGCACTGTGAAAATGTCCTCTTCCTGGAGTTCTTCCTTCAGAATTGGGTAATAGTCATTAATTGAAGTTGGGAAGTAGAAGCGTTGCTACCAGACACAACATAGAACCCTCTTTTTTGAGAAGATAAAACCACATTTCAGTGACATAAGCCCTTAACTGTGTTAGAAGCAGATAGACTTCTTTTACAACAGGTGAAAAATTATGGAATCATTTTGATTACTCGGGAAATAAGAGCATCATCTATGTGCCCATATTTTATAAAACATAAAGAATAGCACAGATGTTCGCTTTTGTTGTTGTCACTAAAAGCCTGCCTGAAAAGTGGTTTCCTGTGGACAGTGCTTCATGTGAAGTGTATATTCTATTAACATCTATGTTTATAATTATCCTGCAGTTTTATTTAGACTCGGATGGATAGAAGCAAAATATGGCAGCTTTCTCACAGATCCCAGCAGCTGATGGGCAGAGGTTAATTTGTCTGTACATGGACACATTAGCTTGTCACATCTGCTATTAATTGCAAACAGATATATTAGTCTAATTAAACATTGCAAGGAACTGACCTAAATTGTTCCATGCCTGTTGCTATATCGACTTCTCGATTAGCACAATTCAGGCTGCATGTTTATCCTTTTTCTACTGATAGGAAGTAACAGTCTTAACTCTACAGCTAGTAGTGGTTCTTGCCGTCATCCCTGCTGGTATGTTAACTATGCCTGAAATGGAAAAATAAAACTCATGTGACATAATCATGTGAATTTGCTACTGAACTACAGCCATTTCTACCCCATTGCCTTGACCAAGAGCATTTTCGAATGCTTATGTTCTGTGGCAGCTGTCTTAGTGGGTTGCATCCATTCTAATTTTGGAGCTCATTATTAGGACAAACAGTTGTGGTACATCAATAGCCCATCAGAATTAATTAAAGGGTGAACAGCAACTGAATGTTCATCAGCTCATTTGCAAGCAATCAGGGCAGAGGGTGTATCTCCCTACTCAGACTTGACACTGGCTTGTTTTGTGACTTCACTTGGGAGATGTTTAGTGTTGACCAGCTAGAAAATGTTTATATGTGGCAAGTATACAAATAGCAGAAGCCCGGTAATTGGGTACATTTTGGAATTAATGATTAGGTGATGTACATTTCTGTCCATTTTTATCAACACTAAGTTCTCCGTCACAGCCATATTGACAGATCTCTTCCCTGCAATAGATTGTCTCCCCCACTAAAAAGAAACCCTACTTTTTCTGTGCTGACAGTGGTATCTAGCATCTGGACATTCAGTAAATATTGACTGCATGAAGAAAATTGAGAAAGCTGGTTTCATCTCATGTGAGAGAGAAATAATCTATTTAAATATAAACCTCTTGGTAAGAATGTGAAGAACTTTTTCAAGATACCAAAAGCAATATTTTCTTTATTTTATTTTATTTTTTAGTTTTTTATTTTTTTAATTTTAAAATCTTTAATTCTTACATGCATTCCCAAACATGAACCCCCCTCCCACCTCCCTCCTCATAACATCTCTGTGGGTCATCCCCATGCACCAGCCCCAAGCATGCTGTATCCTGCGTCAGACATATTTTCTTTAAAAGGAAAGAAAAGTTAAGGATTATTTTCCAACAAAATGATTTAGTAAAGACAAATTTTCAAACAACCTAAGAAGATTTTCACCGGTCCTTCAAAATGTTGACATTTAAGTCTTTGTTTTTTAAAATCGTATTTTATTGAAGTATAGTTGATTTACAGTGTTATATTAGTGTCATATATACAGCACAGTGATTCATGTGTATGTGTCTGTGTTAGTCACTCAGTTGTGTCCGACTTTTTGCGATCCCATGGACCATAGCCTGCCAGGCTCCTCCATCCATAGAATTCTCCAGCAAGAATACTGGTCTAGGTAGCCATTCCCTTCTCCGGGGGTTCTTCCTGACCCAGGGATAGAAGCCAGGTCTCCTGAATTGCGGGAAGATTCTTTACTGTCTGAGTAGGGAAGCCCAGCTATATATATGTGTGTGTGTCTGAGTGTGTGTATAATCTTTTTCATTCTTTTTCCTTATAGGTTATTACAAAATATTGAATATAGTTCCTTGTACTATACAGTAGGTCCTTGTTGACATTTAAGTCTCTGAATTGATACTGAAGAATGTTTGAAGATGAGGACACGCTAGTGTCTTGCCAAACATGCTCCCCCATGGAAAGCAGCTTTCCTAGGCCTGACAGATTTCCAGGTAAAAACAGGCTTAGCAGCCTTTGCTGCGAGGGCTGAAGAGTTTGGCAGGAAAAGAACAATTGAATTCTCTGTCTCCTTTCTCTTTTTCTTTATTATTTAGTACAGCAGCGTGGGCACTTGCAAATAAATGTTCTATGCATGCTTTTCCTAGCAAACCATAGATCTGCTGAATGATTGATGCAGTTGGTCTCCTTATACTGGAGACTCAGACCCGGAATATTGCTTTGGGAACCGTTCAACTGGCTTCTCTTTCATTCTGGACTTTGCTCTCCCCTTGGCAGCATCCGGTCTCTGTGGCCCTGCTCTAAACTTACTGGCATCACTCTTCGTGATTAAGACTGGGCTTTCATTTTGATCTCGATGAGGGAAGTGACCTAATACTGTGAATTCAGGAGCAGAAGCCAACAAGTTTTTAGGAAGATCTGCTTTGTTTTGTTCCTTTTTTCCTCAGCTTCAGCTCTGGAGCTGGAAAGACCTTTTTCTTGATTATGTGTATGGACTCATCTTTTGTGGTAGGGAAATTCATGAAGTTTTCATTCAACAAGCTCTAGAACTGGTGGCACAAAGAGGAGTTACAAATGGTTCTTGCTCTTTAAGGAACACATAGTCTAAGAGAAGTGGAAAAAGATACATTAACTATTGAATAATAGGAGGAAAGAATACATAATACAAGGGAGAAGATCACTTGTTCTCTCTGGGGCAGAAGCCTGTCAGGAAGACTTCACATGGAAGACAATACTTGGGTAGTATACTAAAGACAGCCATTAGCTTTTATTTTATTAATTTTTTTTTTATTGAATGAAAGATTCTTTAAGTTCTATAGTGCTTTACAATTTTCAAAAATTTTATATGCATGATTTCATGTAATCCCATAATAACCTTTTTGCCCTCACCCCTGTATTGCCCCTCTTCCTTCATCTCCACACTGGTAACTACAATGTTTTCTCTGTAGCTGTGAGTCTGCTTCCTTTTTGTTTTATTCACTAATTCATTGTATTTTTTAGATTCCACATATAAATGATTTCATATAGCATTTGTCTTTATCTGTCTGACTCATTTCACTTAGCTTAATACCCTCAAAGTCCATCCAAGTTGTGCAAATGGAAAAATTTCATTACTTTTTTTTGGCCAAGCAGTATTTTATCATAGTGGGTTGCCTAGTAAGTTCATTTGGGTTTTTCCACAAGATGTAGTGGAAAAACCCAAGAAAAATTTTGGCCAACCCAATATATATACCACATCTTCTTTATCCATTCATCTGCTGATGGACATTTATATTGCTTCCATTCCTTGCCTTCACATAGAGCACAAAACATGGATAGTGTATTGAAGAGACCCATTAGCTTTTAATCACCAGTACTTGAAGAGTTGACTAATTCAATCATCCAGTAATGATGCCAACTATATGCCAGCTTGGAAGGCAGGCAATGGGGATATAACAATGAAGAGAAAGATAAAGACTCTTTCTTATGGATCTTAAAGTTTAGTTGGAAGAGACAGGTATCAAATAATTACCGGAAATGTCAGACATGGATAAATGCTAAGAAGAATAATGAAAAGAGAGGCAAGAGGATTAAAAAGTGGTGATGATGATGGTGGCAAGTTGTGTTATATCATGTGGGAAAGTCAGGGAAAGCCTGACCAGGACAAGATGATGTTTCATCAGATAGCTGAAGGAATACCGTAGTGGCCCATGTAGGTCTCTGTGGTAAGAACATTCTAGGTAGCTCTCAACAGCTATGTCCAATCTGTCAACATTAGCAAGAATTAGAGAGTTTTATTCACTAAGAAAGAGAGCTTTATAACTTCCTATGGTAGATACTTTAAACCTCCCACTTTACAGATGAGTAAAGTACCTTGCCAAGTCCTACACAGAGCACTCCCCAGGGCTACTGGGAGCTTGGGTGACTTCTAGTCTCCATAATCATTTGGGATCAACCTATTTTTTTTCTCACAGTACAACATTTTTTTTTTTCTCTTTTGGTGTTAGTTATTGATTCTGAGTCCTGAGTGTCCAGACTACACCTGGGTTTTCTCTTAAAGCAATGATTTCCACACCTGATCATCATATTTGCTCCCAATTTTAAAAATTACACATTAAAAAATACAGATAGCAAGACCCCCATCTTTGGTGATTCTGATTCAGTAGGCCTGAGAAGGGACCTGCATATCCAGCTCCCTCAGGTATAATCTCCCTCAGCAATTCCAGACTTGAAAACCACTGTAGTAAAAGTGCTTCTTACACTTCAGTGTGCATACAACTTGCCTAGGCTCTTGTTAAAATGCAGATTCTGATTCAGTAGGTTTTAGATTGGAAATACTTCATCTCTCACAAGCCAGAGATGCTGATCCTTGGACCACACTCTGAGTACCAAGGGTCTATGCAGCGCTGTCAGTAATGGAAATGGAGCAGCTCACTGGGGTAAAGGGAATGAAACACAGTCCAAACCCCAATATAAAGAGGGTAATTCACCTGACCTCTGCTATCAAGCATCCACAGATGTTCCTCAAAGCCCAGGCCTCTGTCCCTTGAGAGTGGCCAGATGAAGCTGCTTCTCTGTATGCTGCATAAACAGCAATTGAGATGGGGAGAGGTAGGCGTATGTGAAACCCTGGCTTCGTAGAGCAGCTTGGGGGCCATGATGTAAGCCTCTCTCCAGCTCCCTCCTTCTCTACCCAACCAGTGTCACTCTCTGTTATGAGCTGAAGAAAACCCCAGCTGTCCACCTGCCTGCTTCCTGCACAGACGCCTCCACTGAACCATTCACCCTCAGTGCCTCCCATCAGGATCACCTTCTTTACTGTTACCTGCTTTGTATGAGTCCTTTTCATCTTTCCTATGAGATTATAAGCTCTGAGAGGCTGTAGCACCCTTAGGAAGCCGAATTCATAGTAAGAAACATAGAATCTTGACACTGAAAGAGAGCTCATGAAATTCAATTTCCTTCTTAGGCTGTGCTTACTTTTACAATCTTCCACAAAGGTAATTATGCAGCCCCTGCCTGAATACTGCCTGTTGTGAAAAGCCCATTTCTTCATGAATTGCTCAATTAAAAAAAACTCACAGAATTGAAATGTGGCCTTTTCAGTCTTATCACTGGATAGCCAAGAAGTTGGAAATAATGATAAATAACTAGTATTTTTAAGTGCTTACTATATGCTCGGCTCTGTCCTAAATTGTGTGTGTAGTTTATTTTGTTTGATCTTCACAACAATCCTATAATTAACCTCCTTAGAGATAGAGAGGAGTCAAGTAAATTGTTCAAGGTCTCACAGCTAGAAAGTGGAAGAGCCAAGATTCAGGGCAGACAGTCTGATTGTAGAGAACATACTGTCTGAATATATTAGGTTGGTACAAACCAAACATAATTGCGGTTTTGGAGTGTGAATTTTAAATCATTCTAACTAGGCTCAAACATAGTCTTTATTAATCAAAATGAGAACCGCTACAATCAACACATGTTTGCCAATAGCCAATGAGAAGTAAGCTTGTTTTTTCCTGTAGTGTAAAACTCCATGCCTTGGGATTCGATGAACTCTTGGAAAGCATTTTCTGCTGATTGTGGATGCATTTTCTTAGCAAAAAGTGGAGATTCTTGAAGCAGTGGTCAAGAATGGTGGTCTTGAAGTCAGTTGGTCAGGAGACTATGGTGAATGAGGCAAAACTTTGTAGCCCAATTCATTCAACTTAGAAGTGTTGGTTGTGCAGTTGGGTGTTGTCATGAAGAACTGGGCCCTCCCTCTTGATGAATGCTGGCTGCAGGCATTGCAGTTTGGGGTGGATCTCATCAATTTCCTGAGTTTACTTCTCAGATGTAACGGTTTCGCCAGGATTCAGAAGCTGTAGTGGATCAGACCGACAGCAGACCACTAAACAGTGACCATGGCCTTTTTTCCATGCAAATTTGGCTTTGGGAAGTGCTTTGGAACCTCTGCTCAGTTCAGCCACTCAGCTGGTCATCACCAGTCATGCGGTTGTTGTATAAAATCCACTTTTCGTCATGTCGCAGTCTGATCGGAAAATGGTTTGGCATTGTTGCGTACGTTAAGAGAAGATGACACTACAAAATGATGATTTTTTTTTTTTTGGTCAGCTCACAAGGCGCCTACCTATCGAGCTTTTTCACCTTTCCAATTTGCTTCAAATGCCAGATGATTGTAGAATGGCCAACACTGGGTTCTTCAGCAACTTCTTGTGTAGTTGTAAGAGGGTCAGCTTCGATGATGCTCTCAGCTGGTGGTTGTCAGCTTCCGATGGCTGGCCACTGTGTGCTCATCTTTAAGGCTCTCGTCTCTTTTTTGAAAACTTCTTGAACCATCACTGTACTGTACATTCATTATCAGTTCCTGGGCCAAATGCGTTGATGTTACAAGTTGTCTTTGCTGCTTTGCAACCCATTTTGAACTCGAATAAGAAAATCGCTTGAATTTGCTTTTTGTCTAACATCATTTCCGTAGTCTAAAATAAATATAAAATACATAGCAAGTAATAAATCATTAGCAAAAAAAGGGAGAAATGCACATTAAAATTGTGTATAACATAACCACATTTATTTAAGAATATATTCCAACATCAAACAGCAAAGTTCAACAGTGTAAAACCACAATTACTTTTGCACCAATCTAATAGAATGGAATCATCCTGGAAAACCAGTATGCTCTATCCGTTGTTTGTTTGCGTGAGCAAAGTCAAGGCCTCCCCAAAAGAAATTGTGTACCAGGGAAATTTCTTCTTAAACAAACAGGCTCTGTTGCAGTTCAACCTAGTCTCATGTGTTGGATGAACCAGACTCCTCCTTGAATGTGGTAGTATTAGTTGATGGTTTTGGAATTCCTAGGACATTTAATGACAGTTTTCATGTTTATAGTCAAGAGTGGAGTGGGGGTGTTCAAAAATCCTTTGCCTAATATATTTCTTTTCAAAAAAATCAATGTTGAATTGGTCCTACACAGTAGAGATGAACTTCCAATTTGTTGCTACCCAGATCACAAACATCTAATGACTTCCCATCCAACTTGGAATCAATCCCAACTCCTTACCATAGCCTACTGGGCCTTATGTGAATCAGCCCCAGCTCTAGGTTCATTGGCCCAGACACATTCCTAACTTTGCGGGACCCAGGCAAGAGGTAAAAATTGAGGACCACATTCCATATTTCTAAATATTAAAAAGTTAAATCAAGCTAATAAACTATTAAAATATATTATGTTCTCCCATTTTGGCAAACATACCTTTCTAATGACAAAGGCAAAAAAAAAAATGTGTGAAGCTGTGGTTTATGGATTTATATAACTAAAGTTCTATAAGATATTAGATATCTGAATTTAATTATCATTGTGTATATCTGGGTGTTTAAGAAAGACAAAATTAAAAGATTAAGATTTTTATGTTTTCAAAGTTTAGTTTTCTTCTAAAATAGTCAGATTATCTATTAGGTTAAAAGGCAAATACAAATTGTAATTAATGACTATCAATGTTTTGAATGAAATTAGTAAAGTTGAAATTTTATTTAACTTTTAAAGTTATTTTTACTTAATTTTTTGAAAATTAACTACCATTCAGTATTTTATAATGTGCAAACCTCTGGATCTAGTTGTCTCAGTATGATGCTTCATACCTGTCAACATCTGAGCCTACATGTCTACAAATTTAGGAAAAATATGTATTGATTAATATTGAGGGATGTTCCCAGTGTCCATATATAACCTGCAAATACTACTCAAATTTGTACACCTTGCAAGAACCAGGAAATGGCATGGGAAGAGAAACAAGGAAATGGATACTTTGTGCTATGGAGAACAACCTTCATTATGCAAGCATCAACTGTGTTCATGTTTTCTGAGAAAAAGGATTTAAAAGTTAATTGATTTGTCTCTTTTGTAAGCCAAAGTGTTCCCATGTCTCAAAACCCTCACTTACTGTAGTCTGACTAAGGCTGTGTCAGCTCAGCAAAACTCAAACCTTTGCAGTTGGACACAGTTGCTTTTTGCTTTAAGGACGCAGAGCCAAAGATATGGAGAAACAATTGTCTGGAACCTGGGTAGAGCAAATAATGAGGGCAACTGTTTAAAATTACAGGTTGTGCTGTGGTAACCAGAGCAGATCACCAGCTTCTGTGTGAAGCTGGTGATCCACATAGTTGTCATTTCTGGGGATATGCGTGCATGTGTGTGATATGTAAAGCTTTCTGAAACAGAGGCTGAGGACGGGGTTGGGGGATGGGGCCCTCTTGCCTGGTATAAGATGGGTATTGCACTGGCCTTGTGTGTGTGTGTGCTCAGTTGCTTTCGATTCTTTGTGGCCCCGTGGACTGTAGCCCACCAGGAGACACTGTCCATGGAATTTTCCAGGCAAGAATATTGGAGTAGGGTGTCTTTTCCTATTTCAGGTGATATTCCTGACCCAGGGGCTGAACCCAAATCTCTCCTGCATTAAGAGGCAGATTCTTTACCACTAGCACTGCCTGGGAAGTCCTTGCTGATTTGCAAACACACCCAGCATTATCCTGCCTCATGGCCTTTGCAATTCATCATAGAATCTCTGCCCCTAGAACTTTGCATTGCTTGTTTCCTCACTTCATTTGGGTCTCTGCTCAAATGTCAGCCCTCTGAGAGGCCACTCTATCTAAAATAGCATGCCTGTCCCATCACTGTCACCCTCTCTGCATTGCATTTCTTTGTGACTCTTATTAATAATTGAAATTAGGTCATAGATTTGCCTTCCTCACCAGGATATAAGTTATCTGAAGAGGGGAGCCCTGTCTCCAGTACCTGTCTTGGCTGCTCAGTAATATTTGTATGAGTGAAGGAAGGAAAGAATTTGGAATAAAATCTTTTTATCACATGGAAGGAGTGATTCCACTTTACTTTGAGGTTTTTGGTAAGGACTGTCTTTTGCCCTCCAGGATTGCTTGGGTTCCTAGGTAACAGCTGGGGCCAGGATCACTTCTTTCCCCCTGCAATCTCCCTAAAGCTTTGACTTTCTCCTTCAGTATAATGAAGAACAAAGCAAGTGCGACACTGATCAAATTAGCAATACTAATCCTTACCTAGGAAGCTGTTGCTGCCTGTCAATTGTATTAACAGTGCTTTTTCTATGGCAGAAAAGGACAGGGACACAATATTAACAGAGGCCAAGATAATCTGCCTTCAACTAATACCAATTAACACTTTCCTAGTGACAAGACTAGCAGTGAAGTAATGGTTTTTATATTCTAAGGAACAGATACATGGGGTTTCATTTTCTCTCTCTGGAAGAGAGTTGAACTAGACACTACACATGCAAGGCCTTGGCAGAAGGTTCTGTGCTTAAGAGTTCAAACCATAAGTTTCTGATCATTTCGTTGAAAGACATAGAGAAAATGTAAGAAAGAAAAGAAGCTAGAACCCTGCCTTTGAAAAGCAAGTGAAATTTTATTATAGAAATGCTCAAAGAAGTGAAAGTCTATTGACTGATTTCTGTTTTGTAGCAACTGTCTCCAGTTGACCCTTTTCCTTTCTATTCCAGATTTTCATGTCTTTGTGTCTCTCGGGACCCCTGGAGACATTGCCTGGAATTTGGCCAGAGGTAACTAGACTGTCAAGTCTCCCTACATGGCCACTTGATGAAATCTAATACCCATTCATTAAAAATATACAAAATGAAAAACCTCTTTGAAAAAGAGAAATAAAGAGAAACTTGCTTAACTTGACCAAGAACCTCTACCAAAAAGCCCTACAGTTAACGTTATGCTTATGGTAAGACTCAGTGCTTTCCCTGTAAAACTGGTAACAAGAGGAGAATGACCGCTCTCCTATATAGTACTGCAGAAGTTCTGGCCAGGACAGTAAGGCAAGATAAGGAAATGAAAGATACATATCAAAAAGAAAAAGAAAGAACCATCCCTATTTGTAGATGACATGATTGTTTTAATAGAAAAATCCCAAGGAGTATATATAAAAACCTATAGAACCATAAAGTAAATTCAGCAAGGTTATAAGATATGGGATAAACATATAAAAGTCAACTGCAATTCAATATACTAGCAATTAATATGTGGACACTGAAATTAAAAAGATCATTTAGAGTCACTCAAAATATTACATACTGAGATACAAATCTAAAACAAATATATAGAACGTGTGATGAAAACTATAAAACATTGTTGGAAGACATCAAAGAAAATCCAAGTAGTATATGGAGAGACATATATTCATGAATTGAAAAATTCAACATAGTAATGATGCCAGGTATCCCCACATCAATAAGCAGGCTTAATGCAATATTTTCCCTAGATATAGGCAATATTATTCTAAAGTACATGTGGAAAGAAAAATAAATTAAAATAGTAAAAACATTTTTGAAAATGAAAAGTAGAAGTCAGCTTCCATGATTTCAAGAGTATGTAACTACAGTAATCAAGACTGTATAGTATTGAAAGGGTTAGACACAGAGATCAATGGGTATAGAACAGAGAAACCAGAAATATCTCCACACTAAAATGCCTAACTGATTTTTGACAGAAGCGCAAAAGCAATTTGATGGAAGAAAATAGCTTTTTCAATAATAATGCAGGAGCTGCTGGATATCCCCAGGCAAAAAAGTGAACCTCAACTTCAGCCTCACACTTTATACAAAAACTAATTCAAAATGGATCACAGACTTAAATAAAATGCTAAAATATAAAACTTTTAAGAAAAAAACGAACAAACAGAAAATCTTTAGGATCTAAGGCTAGGCAAAGAAAGAAAAAAAGAAAGTGAAGTCTCTCAGTCATGTCCGACTCTTTGTGACCCAGGCTACTCCGTCCATGAAATCTTCCAGGCAAAAGTACTGGAGTGGGTTGCCATTCCTTCTCCAGGGGATCTTCCCAACCCAGGGATCAAACCTGGGTCTCCCACATTGCAGGCAGATTCTTTATCTAATCTGAGCCTCCAGGGAAGCTAAGGCTAAGCAAAGAGTTTATATATTTGATACCAAAAGCACAGTCCATAAAGAAACAGTAAATTTTATTTCATCAAAATTGAAAACTTTTGTCCTGTGAGTAACCCTTTAAAGAAGATGAGAAAACAAGTTCCACAGTGGGGTAAAATGTTTGTAAACCACATTAGCTAACAAAGAAACATTGTCTTGAATAAATAAAGACCTCTCAAAACTTAATAGTAAAAAAAAAAAAAAGGAGCTAGAAAGTGGACAAAAGACATGCACAGACATTTCACTGAAGAGGATATACAGATGGAAATAAGCACATGAAAAGATGTTAAACATCACAAGTCATTTGGGAAATGCAAATTAAAACCGTAATGAGATATCACTACACACCTGTCCAAATGCTTATAATAATAAGTAATGACAGCACCAAATGCCGGTGAAATAGAATGGAAGAAACTGGATCACTCCTACATTACTCGTGAGCATATAGAATGGTATATCCACACTGGAAAAGGTTTGGCCTTTTATTAGAAAGCTAAATGTGTAACTAGAGTATGACTTCAACTTGGCAGTTATACTCTTGGCCATTTATTCAAGAAAATGGAAACATGTTCATGCAGAAACCTGATTGTGAATGTTCAAATTAACTTTATTTGTAATAGCCCCAAACTGGAAATGATCCAAGTGTTCTTCAATGAGTGAATGGTTAAACAAATTATGATATATTGATATCATGGAATACTACTCAGCAATAATAAGAAAGAAAACACTGATACACCAACGACTTGGATGAATCTCAAGGGAATTATGCTGAGTGGAAAAAGTCAATTCCCAAAGGTTATATACTACATGATTTCATTTATATAACATTCTTGAAATTATAAAATTATAGAAATGGAGAACAGATAAGTGTTTGCCAGAAGTTAAGAATGGATAGGGGTAGGAGAAGAGTGAATTTGACATTAAAAGGTAAATACAGGGATCTTTGTGGTGATAGAAATGTACTTTTTGACTATATCAATGTCAGTATCCTGACTGTGCTATTATACTGTAGTTTTTCAATATGTTACTACTGAGGAATCATGGCCTTTCTCTGTCATGTCTTACAACTGCATTAAATCTATCTCAAAATAGAGAATAATTTGAGAAAAGCAACACATGTAAGATTAAATGTCTGAGAATAATCAAAATTAATAAAAATAAAAGCAGTGATGTTTTACTAGAGATTAAATCATACTATAGAGACCTTTCAATTAAAGCAATATGGTACCAAAATAAAAGACCAATGAAATAGAATGGAAATTCAAGAAATAGATCTTAGTAACTACAGGAAGTTGACATATGCCAAAGGTGATGTTTCAACTTCAGGGGAAAAAAATAACTGATTTAATAAAAAATACTGGCATAACTTGCTTTCCATCTAGAAGAAAACTAAAATTATACTCTTATCTCTCATCACATGTAAAAATAAATCCCAATTATATTAAAAATTTAAATAGAAAATAAAAGGCAGAAAATTTTTAGAAGAAAAATTAAGAGAAGATAAGGGTAAGCAATATCTTTTGAAGCGAGTCTTAATTTTTATTCTGTTTCCCCAAAGACTAATATTTGTACTTAAATATTCACACATGGCTTATGAGCCTGGAAAGAAGTATGGAAGACTATAAGATAAAGTTTTAATGTTGGTTCCTAGATCTGGGGTGAAGAGAAGTATGGAGTCAGGAGAAAGGGAAAGGACAGGTGAATAAACAGAAAGATTGGAGACAAGGGGACAGGTATTGAGGACTTCTTTAAAAGGCATGTATAATATGGACACATTTGTATAAAATTTTATATGTAAGTATCCATCTGAGCCTAAAACGTGTATGAAATCATAGTCACAGAAACGTCAATAATGAATATCTCAGAGTGGTAGAACTTAAACAATCATTTTTTTAAACTTTCTTCCTTATCATTTTCTGATTTGTTTGACTCTGTAACAATAAGAATTCCTCATTTATATATATATATAAGAATCAGTAACCCTATATTTTAATTTGGGGGTAAACCAATACATGTTTTTGTATGCATTTTTGTGTCATGGAAGAGAATTTCCCTGGGAGACACAAGGAGAGAGACTCTCTGCTTTGGAGACACTCTGAGTGACTTAAACAACTGGCACATATTTCTCATATTTCTGGAGGCCAGAAGTTCAACATCAAAGCATCAGCAGGGTTGGTTCCTCTTGATCGCAAATGAGGGAAGGGTCTGTCCTAGGCCCCACACCTCAGCTTGTGCTGGACATTTTCTCTTTGTTTCTTTACATCCTCTTTCCTCTATATGAACGTGATGTCCTCTTACAAGGACCTTAGGCATGTTAAATTAGGGCTCATTCCAATGACCTCATTTTAGCTAAATCACTTCCATAAAGACTCTATCTATAAGTGCTGTCACAGTCTGAATAACAGGGGGTTAGAACTTCAATGTGAATTTTTTTGAGGGGGGACACAGTTCAACTTGCAACACTCTTTAAACCTAGATGTGATGATGGCTCCTTGCTTCGCCGGTTCCCTGGAGGGCTCCATCATCTCCTGTTGGTTCCCCAAATGTTTCCCACTCTTCCTTAGAGTCTATTCATCAAATGCCCTTCAGGGATCCTTTCAGTGTGCTGTCTTTTACCTGCAGGAGTTGTGACTGGCATTATATCCAAGTGCCAATATTGAGTAGACACTGAGATATTTGAAACTATAATTCAGAGAAGAGGCCCAAGATGACTCTAAGGCTTCACACCTGTTCATTTGGTTATTCTTTGGTACCATTTTGCAGATTCTGTGATGGAGGGAAAGGAAGGTAGTACTGAGAGCAATCTACAGTTGTCTGGGAGGGAATGATTTTTAGGAGGCTAAGAAATTAAACAGTGGAGAGGTGATGGAGATAGCAATTTAAAGATATCTGTATTAAATAGCCCCCTGGGGTTTCTCAGGTGGTGTGAGTGGTAAAGAATCTGCCTGTCAGCACAGGAAACTCAAGAGAAGTATATTCCATCCCTGGGTTGGGAAGATCCCCTGGAAGAGGAAATGGCAACCCATTCCAGTATTCTTGACTAGGAAATTACATGGACAGAGGAGCCTGGTGGGCTACAGTCCATGGGGCTGCAAAGAGTCAGACTTGCCTGAGCCACTGAGCAAGCACATGTATTAAATAGAAGGACTTTTAATAAAAATTGCTTTATGACTGAGCAAATTATTCTACAGCATAACTCTGTGTGTGTTTAGAGAAAAGAAGGGAGGAATCAGGGGAAGGGAAAGATTGAGGATACATGAACAGGACACAGAGACAATTCTGGAATTAGGCATGTATCCGTAATAGAGCAAAGCAATAAGTAGCACAGGGGAGAGAAACTGGCTTTTGAGAGGAGAACTCTACCTCTATTGAGAGGGAAGATGAGTAAAGATTTGCAAGGTAGTAGAGCCAAGAAGAAATGGAGGAGACTTTGTTTCTCAACATCTTTAATTTTACCTCATTTCACCTCTGAGTTGAAATCACAGTTACTATGAAAAAGTGCTTTTATGTTACTGATTGCTTGGTTTCTTATTACAATTTCCTAGAAATTCTAAATACCTAATGTATTACTTTTATGTGCAGAATCTGCCCCGCATTACTATGCATCTCTCATGCAAGATAAGTTACCAGTGAATCTCCTCACATGAATATAGCACAGTTCTTATTCTTTATGTCACAATAAATGTTGAAAATATCCCCTAGTTGCTTATAGATGTCATTTACAGTTCTTATCTTATTTGTTAAGGTACACACAAATTTGTGGCCATTTTAAATATAGATGAACAGGGACTTTGGGCTTACGCTATATATTAATTTTGGAAGAGTAATCTAGGAAAAGATTTTCAAGCTAAAGAAGTGCCCTGCATTTTAGTTTCCACAATGGAACTGTTAGGATACATTATATTAGTAATTCAAAAGCAACAC
>NC_056054.1:64454431-64466931 GCF_016772045.2 Ovis aries | reverse complement strand
ACACCCAGACAATGGGATATTATTCAGTGTTAAATTGAAATGAGCTATAGGGTCATGAAAAGACATGGAGGAACCTTAAATGCATGTTACTAAGTGAAAGAAGCCAATCTGAAAAGACTATATACTATATGATTCCAATTATATGACATTCTGGAAAAGGCAAAACTACAGACACAGTAAAGACATCAGTCATTGTCAGAGTGTGCGGGGTGGGGTAAGGATGAATAGGCAGAGCACGGAGGATTTAAATTGTGGCAAAAATACTCTTTATGGTACTATA
Organism: Ovis aries; assembly: GCF_016772045.2. Classification (NCBI taxonomy): domain Eukaryota; kingdom Metazoa; phylum Chordata; class Mammalia; order Artiodactyla; family Bovidae; genus Ovis; species Ovis aries. Next base: position 64,466,651 of record NC_056054.1, on the reverse strand, counting down.
AAGGTGGATACATGTTATTATACATTTGTCCAAACCCATAGGCTTTACAACACCGAGAGTGAACCCTAGTGTAAACTGTGGGCTCTGGGTGATTGGGACATGTCAGCAAGCGTAGGTTCATCAGTTGTCATGAATGTACCACTTTGGTGGGGGATGTTGATAATGGGAGAGGCTGTGATTGCGTTGGGGGAGAGGGAAGATGAGATATCTCTGTACCTTCTTCTCAATTTTTCTGTGAACCTAAAACTGCTCAAAAATGTTTTTTTAATGAAAAAAATTACATTTACATTCTAAACCAAAACCAAATTATTTGGGTGTTACCCATTATTTTTTAATTAATCTACATCACAAGACCCCTCCACTAGAGAAGGCAGGCAAGAGTTGGCTACAATAATTTTCAAAGTAAACTGAAGACTTTATAACTAATTCGTATATCCAAGAAGTGATTATTTTTTCCATTGTTCCAGTGGTTACAATCCAAGAGTACCATCCTCAGAATAGAAAGCCCTTTTACCTTCTAATGACTCATCTAACGCATGGGCAAATATATCTGTTATTAGCAAATTCCTATTTAACAGATGGGCAAAATGAGGTAGTGAGATTAAATGATTAGCCTATGGCTAATATTTGATTGAAAAGACAAATTTAATTATAGGTTCCATTTGATTTCCCTTCATGACTAGAATTAAATTCTAAGTGTTTCCTGCCTCCCGGTTTGGTGCTTATTTCACATGGCAGTGCAATACATGCTTTATTACACGCTTTAAAATAAAAGGGGAGGGCGAGGAGGCATGAGTACGTTCATCCTGTCCTAAAAACCACAGAGCACAGAATACTAGGTAAATACTCCATCATTCATTTTCAAAGCATTCCCCTTAAGACAACAGTGAGTACTCTCTCTCCCGAGGTTGGTGCAGAAACCTAAGCTAAAAGATATATAGATACACAAGATACCCAAGGATACTTAAGGAATCAAAAAGAAAATCCAGAATTACACAGTCTTAGAATAAAATTGGAAGGCACACAGTTGTATATGTCTTTAGGAATATGGGGAAACCAAAGAGTCTTTTCTAGGGGGAGTTACGGGGTCGGTGGGGGGTTGGGGGGGGTGGATTGGTAAGGGTAGTTTTATATTAACAGAATGTTTAGCAGCAACCCTGAGCAAGTTGGTAGTGTTTTGGAAAATATTTTTTTTTAACTTAGTCACCCAATTCTCACCAGGCCCAACCAACCAACTGCCTAACCCCGTTTTGTTTTGAAAAATAATGTCACAAATCTGTCCAGAGCTGGATAAAATGCACAGTAATGAGTTCATTAGCATGCCATCTGCATACAAAACAAGGAGTTTCCAGGGGCAGAATCCTTTGGTGGGCCTGTTAGAAATCAAATTCTGGGCTAAAAAAATATAAAACACAACTTAGGGAGAAAAATATTACAGCTACACCTTCACTTGGCCCGCTGCAAAGACAGTCTGGCTTCTGAGAGCGCCAAAGTCAGCCAGAATCTCCCCCCCCCCCCACCTTCTTTTTAATTTTAAAACATGTTTTACTACTTAGAGGGTAAAAAACAATTGCTTGCAGCATGAGGTAACGGATGGAGTTTTGTGAATTACACTCATCCCCAAGAAGAAAGACCTAGTTAAAAGCCTCAGTGTCAGAAATCCATTTAGGATTGCCTGTCCTTTGAAAATCAAGCCTGTTTATCCGCCTGATTCACTCAGTAACAAATCAGAAAACTCAAACCTGTCCCCTCCATCTCTTCCGGCCCCCTGCTGCTCCCACTCCACTCTCAGAGAAGGGAAGGATTAGGTTTCCAGAGGCTGTAGCTTTAACAAACCAGAAGCAGTGTTTCTTGCCCCAGTGGTACCCCAAATTTCATCAAGAACTTTGGAATCTGCCTTTCTTCTGTTGCAATCTTCATTTCACCTCAGCTCTCCTGACACACCTGTGAAAGTGTCACCAAATGTTGTATCATATCAACTTTTAAAAACTGCCAACGCTGCTAATGTCTGAAACCTCCTGATGTCACAGCCTTGCACGGGCCTGCAGCCCACAAAAGCATGGCTGGACTTTCAGGATGCACAGTGACAGCATCTTGTGTGGCTGAGGGCAGAGCCTCCTGAGGACAGTGGTGAAATCAGACAAAGCAAGCCACATCCACGGGGTGTCTGGAGAAGGCATTTGAGAAGCCCCTACAGTCTTCTTCCCAATCTGCAGTGAGAGACTCCATCCAGCCCATTAATCCTCTCTCAAAGAGCAATTTATTTAGGTAATTGTTCCTTCCATCCTCCCTACTCCCTCTCTCTCATGAGAGAAATTTCTCCAGAGCCTAGAATCTAGAGAGAAAATATTTTATCTATTACAAATTCCATAAACATCTATTCCCACCCCTGCCTGAGGAAAAAAAAAAGCTGATAAACACCATTCAGGCTCCTGTGCACCAGTAACGCAGCACTGACCAAAAAACTTGAATGTTAGAATGGTTTTCAATCAAGCTATAGAGTAGTGTAACTAAGTAGTTGAGCACATGGATCCTGCAGCTTCGCTCACTACTTAGTGCAAATCCTGCCTACCCTTCGGTGATGTGGCCAGACTTCACTTACTGATTTTATGAGCATAATATACACATAACACACAAGTATCTCATTCTTTACACTTGATACTCTAGTTTTTAATCTATAGCGCATTCATCGATGCATATTTTTTCAGGTCCTTATAATTTAAAGAGGATGGATGTATATCCATCCATATCCAATGAGAAGAGTAATTTAGTCTTCAGACTGGAAAAAACACATATTGGGTAACTGAAGTCTCATTTTGCACACAGCAGAATAAAAGATTAAAAGATCACCTGCAAAGAGTCATTGGGCTGAGATATTCCATGAAATAACATAGACATTATAGGCTTTGAGAACAGGCACTTTGGCTCCAAAATCCACTACAATCAAGAATCTAGGCCAAAAATAAGCCCTTTTTGCCTAACCTTTATATCAACATCAAAATTATGTTTTATTAAATTGAGTAGAAACTGTTCTTAACTATTTTTCCTTTACCAATAAGCACAGCTTGGATTTAATGGTGTGTTACAGCAATTTATTTACAAATCTTGATATCTTTTTGGATTCTAGCAATTAATGGGGAAATAGGAAGTACAGCCAACAAAATTTTCAAAATCAGCTCAGAATCATATTTGGATATGATTAAAGGTATAATATGTTCCATTGGAATACTTCAGTGCTCTATCTTAAAAGAATAAATACAAATATTACTTCTTTCCTGGTACATCTGCTTTTCGCATCATGCTAGAACATGTAAAAATTTTCTATAAAAACTATTGTATTACCTCTTTTATACTTACATATGTATATGTTACTTTTACATAATTGGATTCATTGGTCTTTTATTTGCCACAAATATGAACTGCAGGCCCAAGCCACAGCTCATTCAGACATTTTAAACATACCATTTACTACTTCTTTGTATGGGATATAGTTAGTTATCCATTTTGCCTTCTGGACTAATAGGATTCCTGAAGTCTCCCTCTTTTTCCTCAGCAACAACTTGTAGTCATAGTTGTTATCAATTGTACTTTATTATTCACCATGAAGTTATTGAGCTTGTCAAAATTCAAGAGAAATTTCTTTTAGAGCAAGGCTAAAATATGCAGTTAATGGGGAACACATGTATACCTGTGGCAGATTCATGTTGATGTATGGCAAAACCAATACAATAAAGTAATTAACCTCCAATTAAAATAAATAAATTTATATTTAAAAAAAATAAATGAGTCAGCAATTCCAAGTTGGATAAAGATAAAATGCAATACTTTAGCTTTTGAAGGGAAGAAAAAAAATTGTTATAGCTCATAGAATAAAGTATATCATTGTTGCTGTCTCACAATTTGTAAGGCAACTCTACCAAAATGCCAGGGCACTAGCAGTTCGGGCACTTTGAACATTAATAACAGTGCCCAGCAATGTTAGGAGCCTGAGGAAAAGGAATGGTAATACTGATCCTGCCTTTATCGGAAATTGTTATTATTTTGTTCATCACGGATGTTTTTGCACTAACTTTATTTTTTAAAATATTGCATTAAAGCATTGTCTTGATTACGTGAAAGTTGCACCCAAAGAAAGCACCCATTCCCCAAACTGTAGAACTGGTCCTGCTTTCATAAGTCACCTCCCTCGAACTTCAGGATCGCATCTGTATAACTGAGCCAGTAATCAAGATGATTAGTGAAAGGACCGAAGTAACACGTGTAAGAACTTGCTAACAGTCAATGTTGACATATAGAGACATTTACAGAGCATTGCACAACTCCAAGATAAAGTCATTATATTAAACAGTATATTTAAAGATGTAAGGGTGATGGAAAGTGTAAGTACTGTAACTGAGGACAGAAATTAATCAGAGGCCTTAGAAGGATATGAAGACTTGAAGACACACCCATCTGTAACTAACCATATTTAAATAAAGAAAAAGACATACATTCATAGCCCAAGCAAGCAATTTCCTTTCCAGTTTTCATAATTAATCATCTTCTCATAATTAATCCTCATCTGTAAATTCAGTTTGTCTTCAGATTTACTCTTTTCAGTTCCTAAAAACATTCAATTCTCCAACAATGAAAAATTAATTTAGGAAGAAACACTTTTAATGTTTTCCTCTCACTTAAAAAATTACAGCTCAAACAACACAGGTGAAGTCCTACAAATAGATGCACTGCACATGAGAACTGTTTTAAGTGGAGATCATAAACCTTTTGGTTCAAGGCAGAACTTTCTAGGCTGAAGGCAGGCACAATGCCCCCTGTTCTCATAGCTAATGATGCTTTCCAAGCTGGTTAGAATGCACTGCTAGTTGCATTTTAAAACACCACCTCTGAAAGCCTTTCCTCTCTCAGGATCTTACATCAAGGTTTTGCATTTTCCATAAAACTTTTGCACTTCACCTTCCTCACTCAACAAATCCTGAACTTTACAAGAATTCAGTTTAGAGCCTCTCTTTCCCCTGCAGGTTTTGATCCGGGGGTGGTGATGCAAACAACCAGGAAAGTTTTCCGGTTCTGTTTCAAAGGGGAGAGAAACAATTAAAATAGGTATATAGGAAGCTCCACTCAGGCTTGTCCCTTCTAACAGAGAGTCATTAAGCAACTTTCTAGTGTCATTCAAAGAACTTACAACAGAATCAGTTGATTTTCATCCTCGGCTTTATTAGCTGTGATTTAGGAGCGAGAACGGCCCTGTTGACACAGCTGTAACGTGTCAGGACCTGTAGTCCATTATTGGCTTCAGGCTTCCGAGTTACAGTCCATTCTTGACAGAATCAATCTGAACGTGAAAGCCTTCCCTCTCGGAAACATGTACGTATCTACTAGCAGAAAGTGCTTCTTGTACAACTGAAAACAGTATTCACTTGAGGTAAGTTGCAAGTTCACCTTCCCCAAATCAGCACTGACATGCCATAGCTCTCAGTGTGTTCAGAGTGAGCAGAGGGCTGCAGAAGCCTCTTAACGAAATACCCAACATGGGGGCATGTGTGACACTGGGATCTGCTAGTCAGATCCCAGACTTTGCAAGTGGGAATCGCTGGCTGTTTAACATGCATTCAGAGCCTTGCCAATCTAAAATGGCTGCTCTGTAATACTTTAATTGCAGTTTCATGGAAACAAATTGCTATTTAACTGCAATAAGCATTTCTGTGACTCGGATGAACTGACAATAGGTGAGACTGTGAAAAGCGACAAGTAACATCAACTTGTAAATGATCTTCGTTCCAACAGCCTCTGCAACCAAGGCACAGGATGCAAGCACCCAGGAATAGAATTCCTGGGTGGAAGAGGCTTTGGACATCTTCTCAATTTACAATTATTAAGGCTACCTGGAAACGCTTCACTACAGTGTTTTGATAGACAGATCTTGGATTTACTGTTATTTTATTGGCCCTAAGAAATATTTTATATAAATAGTAGTGCACATTAGAACCTTGACATTCAAGCCATTTAAGAGCTTCATTTTAGGTTATTAGTTTTCAAATATCAGTGCTAATCAGGGCAAAAGAATTTAAATAAATATTAAGAGGATGACAATTTCACAAGCTTCATTTCAGTGACAGTTTTCTCATTTCATATTTTATAAGACACTACAGTCTGTGTTAAACTATTTCCTAATAAGTCATGAAGAGCTGGAAATAGTTTCTTGTGGCAAACGATTTGGTTTGGAAAAGCTTCATTCAGGCTGTTCTGCCTTTCTGGCTGTGTAAATCTAACTAGACAGATAGGTAAAAAAAACATTAAACTCTTTCAGAGGACAATCTTTTTACAAAATTGTTTCATTAGCAAGATTGACAATTTGGATTATTGAGACATTTATATGTATCATAAACTTTTTTTTAAATCAGGAGTTCAGCTGGGCTAAGTCACATTTGCTTTTATTTTTAATTGCACTGGCTTGTTAAGGACTAGGGCCATCTTGCTCTATGACGTGGCTAATATTAAATAAGTCCTTTCAAAATAACAGAGTACATCTCACTAATATCAAATGCAGCGATGAAAGGTGAACAAGCAAATGGGTTTTCTTTTTTTTCCCCAGCAATGTCGGGGTTGGGAGAGGAATACGATCACTGCTCACATCAGAATAAACCCGAGTGTTTTCAGTAGCTTTCTATCCACAGAGCATCCCCATTAGAGACCAGTTTTATTGTTTGAAATGCTTCTGGTTTCAAGGAAGTGTTTTACCTAAAGCAAGACTACTACTTAAATATGTTCTATTGTATATTCATAGCTCCATTAGTCCTTCTCCAATTTAGCACATCAAAGAGAAGGCTTCATCACTTGCATGTGGATTATACTAACATGAGTGACATTTGTAATCTTATAGGTCTGCAACTTAAGAAATGCTTTTAGAAGCTCGTTGTTAAATACGCAGCAGTGCTTGAGGAACCAGCCATATAATAGTTCATTTAAAGTCTTTAATGACCTTAGCCCTCCACATCACTGAATGCCACAGCTGTATTACTGACTAAAAGTTATTAACTATCTCCTTTGAATTTCTACATTATATGGGACATGAATACTCATGCCAAAAAGAATTAGAGAAGATGCTTGCATTCTCATGAACACATTTTTCCTTTTCTATCCTGAAGCGTTCAGTTCATAGTCCCTTAAAGTTATCTTAGAGAAAAAAAAAAAAGAACCAGAACTAGTTCCTAGAAATTCCCCAAGGATCCAACTCTAACAGGTATTGTTTATGTAACTTTTTTTCTGCATGTTTTATAAAGTTCTAATAAACTATTCACTTTAACTTTGCCTTTAAATTCTCCCACAGGTTTATAGGAGATCTTCAGCTAGAAAACTGATTTTTTTCCTCTTGGCCTGGAATCTCTGAGAGCAAGTCCCAAAGGGAAGCTGACAGCTAGCTGAGATGTGGTGAGCCTGACCTCTACAGAACCGATTCCTATTCTCAGAGACAAGGTAGGTCTGTATGGGAGCTTTTCTTTGGAATAAGATAAAATAAAACTTAAAAGTATCAATGTGAACACACCTGGCTTTATTAACCTGTTAAAGAAGCTGCAGTTGGGTTCTGCTCACCTCCAACAACCTCGCAGAGCAGCCTTTCAGATTGCTCCTCCTTCCAGCACCCGCCCTGAGTCCACTGAATCCTTGGCTAAACGTTTTTCTGCAGGACAAATCTGCGGGCAATGCAGGCGCATGTAGGGAGATTCCACTGCCTAGAACTGGAGAACCAAATATCGCCAAGAGTACTACTAAATGAAATCCAAATCCTCCCCCAAACATATGGAAAGGCAGAGTCAGTACAGGAGTGTAAGAACAAAACAAAATAAACAAATCATACGGCAGACCACATGAGGCTAAAAGCTCAGCAGAAAATGGAGGCCTCACCCATCAAAGATGACCCTAAGAGCTTAGGGTTCCTCACAACTAATGGAACTTCAAAATCTGTACAGGTATGCTTTAGAACTGCTATTTCCTTCAAAAGCTATAAACTTGGTAAGAGAACAAGATGGTTATGCCACATTCTTTAACATGCTTTCCATCAATACCCAAGGCTTTCCTATTGAGGAAAAAGAAGAAATGAAATAGTTGAAGAATCAAATAAATGGATATGTATAAACACAAAAGATTCACTGTGATATAGAAGTGTAATGACGTGCCGTTAACAGAATATTCTGAACTTATAAAAAGGACTCCTTTAGAAACATGGCTTTGTACCCCTGCCAAAAATGGCATAGTGAAGTAATTTGAAGAATACCTTATTGGCTCAGAGCTAAATAAAACATTCGCACCACCTCCTTTGACCCCCTAAGATTTTTTTAAAGTAAACTTGGTATAGAACAAAAACACTAAAATTTTCCAAAAAAGAAAAAAGTAAAAGCAGTTTTTAAACCCAAACTCCATTGAATATTTTTTCTTTTAAGTTTTTATTATTTAAATACACCATACTAGAGCAAATGTCTCTGAAAATATCACAAATAAAAGATTTTTTCTTCATTCAGCAAATTAGAAGTAGGGGGGAATTTCTACACAGTAGCTGCTATGAGCCTGATTTTTTTTTTCCATTTTTTTTCCTTTTTTTCATTCTTTTTTTTGTCTTTGCCATGGGAGTAGCAACAGTAGGACAAAAACACTTACATGCATACATACAATGTATTTTACAGAGATACAATAAAAGTGTCTGTGATAGAATATCACAAAAGCCACATCTCTTTCCTTTATCTCATGTTCAGTTTTGATTGAAACACATTTCCTTACAACACTTAAATATATAAAGAGCAAACAGAATGTTGTTAAGGTAAAACACAGGGTACAAACTCTGGCCAGTGCCCTGCTAATTGTTAATGAGGGTAGAAAGCAGATTTGAACGCTTCTTTTAATTAGCTTCATTAGTCATTTCCCTCCTCCCAAGCTCCCTCCCCCCCCAAAGATGTCCTCCGGTGGATCTTTTTTCATTTTCTCTACAGTCTCCCATTAGCCCAGGTTCACGGAGTCCTTAATGTTCATATTCAGTCATTTTAATACACCCATAAATGCGGGAAGAGCAATCAAGACCAAAGAAGGTGCAATGGCATGGAGCTGGCACTGGTGCTAGCTACAAAGGTGACTTGTCTACTGAAGACACATGGGATCCACCTGTGATGAACGAGATCTGAGATGAAGGCACGCATTCTGCATTACTCTGACCTTTTAGCAGACCTGCAAGAAATAAAAACGGGCATCTTAGCTAAAATGCTAAATTTGAGAGATATTAAACTCAAACATGACTGCTTTTGTCTTCCCTACATTCACTAATCTTCTTTTATTGGATTACCTCCCAACTGTGACTTGATAGAGGCTTTCTACGCTACTTACCCCAGCAGTGAAGAACTAAAGCATAACATTTTCTACACTTTTACTAGTGGAGAAAATGAGACAATAAATGGACTACCGGAAAGTTTCTGATGTAAAGTTCTACAGTGAATTACTGAACTCTGTAAAAGCAAGTTTCTTTTTGAAAAGAATGAATTATAACATCTTGCCTTGTACTTGGATCTTAAAGGCAGGTCCCTTCTCTCCAAGAAGTTTTGTGTTAATATTTACAACTGTGTAACCTTTTGCAAGTTACTTAAGGGTCTAGGTCTCGGTTTCCTCATCCTTCAAGTGGGGATAATAAGACTGTAGTAAGGATTACGTAATATATGGGGAGTACATTCAGCAGAGCCTGGCACTTAATAAAAGCTAAACAAATATTGTCAACTATCATTACTAATATCCCCACGTGATGTTTATTCACCATATCCTTCTCCACCTATAGGTATGTGTGTATACACGTGTGTGTACATACACACACACAAAAATATTCAGATGCTACTCTTCCCTATTTCCTATCTGCTATGCCACTTAATATTACATAAATATTATAAATATATGAATCAAACTTATACAATGTGTTCATGACGTGCTCAATTATAGAAGTAGTTCCATGGAAGTCTAACTTTAATGTTTAAGTTAGAAATGATACTCCACACAGTCGTCAAATACAATCTGTTTGCAATTACTGCAATGAAATAATATATATTAGGTTTTTATGGTTTTTAAATGACATTTTGAGCTTCCCAGGAAGTTCTCGGTTCACCCTTTCCCTAACTTACTAAAACCCTGAAGTTTATTAGGAGCTGCAACCCCCTACTTCCAAGCTAATTAAAGTGGTAGAGGCTTAATTCCCCAGAGTAGAGGCTCAGTGTGAGAAAGGTAATTTGTCTGTCCAGAACAAAGCTGCAGCAGCAGCCAGCAAGCATATTTAATAAATGAGCATCAAATGTCCTCTACGATGGACACACACACGACACCAATTATATAACTACTACGGGTGAATTGTGAAGTGGTATGCAAACTAGAACTCTCACGAAATTTTCTTCCAACCAAGGAGATGTGATCTCTTATTTTACTGAAAAACACTATTCTGGATGGAACAATCACTCCTGAATGCAGGAAAGAATTCCAGAGCAGGCAAAATTTATCACAAACAAAACAAACAAAAAAACTGCCACTGCCACAATTCTTGATTCTATGTACATAGCTCTCTACAAGACATTATTCTCCGGAGGGGAGCCAAGTCTCCTTTAGACAAAACAGGCTGTAAGATTTTGTAGATCCTGGAACACTAGTGGTCTGAGATTTTAGTCAAAAGACTCTATGACTTAAAAGCTCAAAATCATTTTTTCTCAGAATATATAAAAGCCAATGACGCAGAACAACTAAACTATACATCCTAGACACCGGGAGCAAATTTCAGGAGGATAAAAGTTGAAAGGGGGCAGATGACGGGGCCTATAACTTTCCATACAATTAGCTGCCTTTAAAGAAGGGATGTACAAATAATCAACTCATTACTTTTCAGCCAGAGGATGCCTGGGTATATTTATTATGCATCATGCACTAAAAACGTAATTGGTTCTGCGAACAGAAGGAAAATGGCCAAAATTAATGTCCAATTTTCCCTACCAAAAATATGGAGAACTAGAGAGAAGAAAATAATAAAATGGAGCTATCTGTCATTTCTCCCCATCCCATCTCCTCCAGAAAAGAAGTGCCAGAGGGTTTAGGAAAAATCATTTTAAAGCCTTCTCTAGGTCCAAAAAGTAGTTTATGTTCCACCAGGCAGTGTTTTCATTATCTCTTCCCCCGTGCCTTCTTGTTAATGTCTCTCTGGACATGTTCAGCTTATCCCAAACCTTTATTTACAAAAATTGCCTTGTGAATTGACCCGGCTCATGGTGAGCCTAACACCAAGGGCAAAAATGTGAGACATTTAGGCCAATGGGGATATGTTCTTAATTAACATCAACCCCAAAACACAGCTTCTCACCAGTGTTTCATAAGAACACATCCTTAAGTTGTATTTCCTTATGCTTTTTAAGAGCTATATTATTTGAAGGCCACCTGTCTCCTTTTGGCTTCCAACATTAAGAAAATACACACTGACAGTCTCTTATTCATTGCCTAATATATCTTGTATTCCAAAATCAATGTCCTACCTCTCCCGCCCTGCAAAAGGTTATGGACTTATATGACAGGCACAATACATGCAATGCTATGAACACGTAAACCAGATTTTCTTTCCAGTTTTCCTCCTAACACCTCCCAACTTTCGTCATCTTATGCTCAGTAAGATGGTACTGTGAGACCATGCTTATACTTATTACACATCTGTGCACTTAGTCCCAGGCTAACAATGCTGTGTCCTGTATTCAGTGCTGTTCAGTCTGGCAACATTTTCCACCTTGTCTCTATATCCTTCAATTTTCATCATGCACATTGGTAACTCTATCATTTTTTATGCCTTGCTAAATCAGGGAAAGAAATGGTATAACACCAGCAACAAACTTAAGATGTAATCTGTAGAAAACTACGACTTTACATCGGAGGTGGTAGGTTTTATTCTTGTACTTCTTTTTTTGGCAAGGGGGCTACCAAGTATAACTACCAATGGCTTTGCCTCCAAACTGAAATGATAACTCAAGATGTTTCTTACCCATTATTGTCCTCAACTGTGCCCTACAGATTCACTTAATTACAGCTGAAAGCATAAAAATCTGTAAGTATTTATATGTATTGGCACTTCTTAAAGAAGCTTGAAATGGCTCATTGATGGTGACTGATTAATTTGCAATAAAAAATTAGACTTTCATTCTTACAGTAGTATTCTATGTAGCTTCCCATA